>NW_009923678.1:0-48073 GCF_000696875.1 Nestor notabilis
CTGAGGCGGGGTGTCTGCTTGTCAGTTAACTGTGCCAAATTTAGGACGGGACTTCTGCACCAAGCGGGACGCGTTAGCTGAGGTGTTTCTGGTTCACAAAGTGCAGCCCCGCCATTGCAGGTGGAGAGAAACCTGGCACGGTGCTGCACTGGTATGGCCGTAGCTTTGGAAGCACAAGTGTCTGGGGCTGCATCAAAATGAGCAGGTCAAGGGGGGTGATTCTCACCCTCAACTCTTCTTCTGGTAACCCCCTTACAGTACTGTGTGCAGCTCTGGGGCCCCCAGCACAAGAGGGAAGTGGGCCTGTTGGAGCGAGTCCGGAGGAGGCCACGAAGGTGATCAAAGGACAGAAGCACCTCTCCTATGAAAACAGGCTGAGAGAGCTGGGCTCGTTCTGCCTGCGGATGGCTCCAGGGAGACCTGACAGCAGCCTTCCAGTACCTAAAAAGGGCCTACAAGAAAGCTGGAGAGGGACTTTTTACCAGGGTATGTAGTGATAAGACAAGGGGTAATGGCTTTAAGTTGAAAGAGGGGAGATTTAGATTAGGTGTAAGAAGTCATTCTTTACTGTGAAAGTAGAGAGACACTGGCACAGGTTGCCCAAAGAAGCTGTGGCTGGCCCGTCTCCATCTCTGGCACGGTTCAAGGCCAGGTTGGATGAGGCTTTTAGCAACCTGGTTTATTGGAAGGTGTCCCTGCCCACAGCAGGGAGGTTGGATGAGCTTTGAAGTCCCTTCCAATCCAATCCACTGTGTGATTCCATGATGACCTGATTGGCAAGTGCAAGCTCCCCCATCCACAGTCCTCAGCCACCCTCAGGATGGTCACCCCAGGTCAGAAAGAAAAGAGAGACAACCAACTCCACCCTTTGAAGCTACACGGACCCTTCCTTATCCAGGCGTTTCAATGGCATTAAGATAGTCTGCTGTTGCAGATTGAAAATAAGCTGTCATGCCTAAAGGAAGTGACTCAAAAGACTCGGTGGCAAACAATTTTTCTACTGATGCAAACTCATCACATGGCTGCGACAGTACAGTTTTGTACCGGCATTGCACAGGGTTCAGTGCCCATCACCACTTTACTGTGCGCTCCTCAGCTCGTCTGCTGGTGTCTGTACGCTGGGTTGACACTCACTGGAGAGTCTCGGCCCCTCATTATCTCTCATACTTGACTATTGTTATATGTATGTGTAGATCTGCCATATAAAAATCAGCTGTCTAGCACAGTGAATCACAAAGACTTGTGCAGCATCACACTGAATCATAAACAGTAATTGTACATCACAAAGATGTATGGTATCGAGGTGAATCATGGAAGAACATTTTACCGATGAATCAAATACAATCATTTCGCAAACATCAGAGGCTTTTCCCCAAGGTGTGTTATTTTGGCACGAGGAAGGGTAAAAAGCAGTTGAAACAGTGAAGCACAATTGTACTTTTCTGGCCATAAAATAAGACATATTCCACTGAGCCATAACAAATAATTGGAGTAAAGTTCAGGAAGATCTTAAGCACTCGGTGCAATAGGTACATGAAGAGGCTAAGAAAGTCAAAAAGCAGGCAGTGGTCACCCCCTTTCACCCACCTGACAGGTCCAGCATTGCCAGGACAAGCCCTGGAGGAGGTCAGTGTGCTCTGGCTTCCCCTGGATATGGCACTTTCAGGTGCTTCCTGTCTGCTCTGAGAGCACTTGTGCTTTCTTATGAAGAGATATTGCTGGTGAGCCTGGAGAAGTCTCCAGGCAAAGCCAGTCAAAGGTGCCACGTTTTAAAAGAAAGCACAAATATCCATGCAAACCACATGAAAGTCATGCTCAGGTGGAGGATGGGTGCCACATACTTAGTCTCTTAAGTGCTGTGACTAAACGCGTTTACCCTTCCTGTCCGAGGCAATTGCCAATTGGTCAAGTGTTCTAAAAATCTACTTAAATGTTAAATCCCTTGATTCATAGGCATTTGCTTAGGAGAGCAGAACACTTGCACTGAGAGGTCTCTTGCCTAGCGCGCTTTGTCCATGCATTTTGTCCATGGCTGTGTATCTGCAGAGCTGGGATTTATCATGTCTGACTTTAGGCCTTGGTTGCAGAAAGAAATAACCTATTCCAGTAGTATATGAGAAACGAGGGGGTGGTTAATATTTCCTACTCCAAGAATTGGAGTGCAGAGTCTGCATCAGGCACCGTGTTAACATGCCACTGTTCAAAACACGTAATTGCACATGCTCTGTTAGAGGGCAAGAGAGCGAAAGTGAAGGAGCCCGCACTACCACTGTCCAACCCCAGTGGTACACTGTGAAGCTGGAATTACTACAACAAGGTTTTAAGAGTGCTTTTTGCGCTTGTATTTTTTCTGCCTTCTGGCTAGTGAATCTTTGCATGTTTTAATGTTTTTTTCCCATTATCATGAAAACTAAAAAAAATAGCTAGAAAAGGTCAGAAAGGAGTTTCTTGGGTGGTCATAATACCATATAAAACAATGAACCAACACACAGTGCTGTGGTTTCTCACCCTTTTTGAGACAGCAAATCCAAACTGAGAAGCTCTGAGTTACCTCTGGAGAACTCAGTCCTAATCTCAGGCTTCTTCAATTTACATGGAACATACAGAAAAAGAAAATACTTAAAAGCTAACAAAAGTTATTGCAAAGCCACAACAACTGGCAAAGGATAAAGGCAGCTCTAGCAACTTTTGACTCAATTTTAGAGTTGAAAGGATTCATGTGAATTGTCTCTTTACATCTCCTTGCCACACTGGGTGTGCAGTGACGTCTCACCGCCTTTCAACATGGAAAATACAGTTCCATGCATACGTTCAGGCATTTTAAATCATCCTTCCTGCCAAAAGCAGCAGTCACACCCCTCCCTGCCTGGCGAGCCCCGCTCCTGCTGCTGCACTGCCCAACGGCTTTTGCACGGGGAACAGGGCTGCAGAGGTGAGGCAGCTGCAGGGAAAAGCAGTCTGTTTTCACCCAGACCTGAACTCAGGTCATCGGGCAACTGCACGGAAAGACTCGTGCCAGCGCAAAGGCAGGAGCAGGGCAAGGGCTGACATGAGCAGCTGAGAGAGGACAGCACCTGGAAGTGCTTTTTTAGCAGTAGTGATGGTTTATGCCAGCTTAAACTGTATGTGAAACTCGAGACACAGATAATTTGGAGGTGGACACCTGCTCTGTATTTTTCAATCCTCCTTCAGGACTGGCTCAGAGTTCAGCTCAGGCTTAGTGCTGAGGTTCCTTTGAAGCACTTCTGTTCCTCTGGCTGCTATGGCTTGCTCTGCCGTTGTTAAACTACAATTGGACAGAAAACATGGTGGGGGTCATGCCTGGGATGTACTAGGAAGGTTGTGCACACATTGCCAAAGAAGTAGCACTAGAATATGCTAGTGTTAATCCAGCTAATGTAACAATATGTTAACATTAATTTCATGCCATTTGTACCACCAGGTTTGTGACCTGGAAGAGGGGCAGGAGTGGCTCACCTGAAACCCTTGTGTGCATCGCTGTTTTTGCTTGCACTGTCCAGACTGAAATTCATGCAGGTATGTTCAGATATGCTGCAATCACACACCTCTGCAGTTACACCCCAAAACATAACTAGCAGGGTTGGCCTCATGACTAAAAGAGAAGTGGCGTGGTACTGCCGGCCAAAATAAGCTGCATTTAGTCTTTCCGAGAGATGACAAGTGGAAAATCTAAGGGACTGCCTTTAGGCAATTCTGCCTTTCCTGCTGTAAACAACGTGGTGAGCATGCACCCACAAACACCGACCTGGTGCTACATGCAGCCCCCATGCCCACAGCCAGGGCTCTGATTCCTGTTTGCTTCAGCAGCCCAGTTGCTGGTGTGCTGTGGGTAATGGCTAACTCTGGGCTTTCACAGGGAATGAAGGAAGACAGAGCCTGTAGTAACCATCAGACATCTCTTAGATCCACACAACTGGTATTTTTTTCTGCTGTTTTCTCTTTTTCTTTTTCTTTTTTTTTATATTAAAGAGAGAAATAAGGAATTTATGCTAGTGCCTATATCACATATTTAACATAAAATCTAATAAAACATTATTTATTAATTATAAAATTAATAAATATAGAATTATTAAGTACAGGCTAGAATGATAAAATACAGGCATCCATGTGGCAGAGAAGACTTGTGTGCGATGGGTGTCTTACATGTGGATCAAATACCTGCTTTGTGCATGGTGCTTTTCAGAACTGACAGGCTGCAGCTTGTACACTATTTGTCTTTTGATCAGGCATGTGTGCAGTATAAAAGCACATACAGCTTCTACAAAAATGTCAATATAATTAACAATGAGATAGCAATGAAATAGCAAAATATTAACATGAAATATATGTATTGATTGTTTTACAAGAATGGTTTTCTTTATCTTTTACTGGCACTGCAGTTAGAACTGACAGGCTGCAGCTTGTACACTATTTGTCTTTTGATCAGGCATGTGTGCAGTATAAAAGCACATACAGCTTCTACAAAAATGTCAATATAATTAACAATGAGATAGCAATGAAATAGCAAAATATTAACATGAAATATATGTATTGATTGTTTTACAAGAATGGTTTTCTTTATCTTTTACTGGCACTGCAGTTTTAGCCAATCATTATACTCAGCTGTAATCCACTCACTAGTACTCTGCTCAGTTACTATTTCATTACATACTTTTAATTATATAGAGAAAGCTTATACTCCTTCTTATAGTGAGTTTTGTGGTCAGTTAGACTTAATCCATTGTTCTGATTTTGGCACTTCTTTCCTCTCAAATGTAATATGGCTTAGCACTATTTTCTTTGTTTTAAAGCTGCACTGAATTTATTCTAGCTGTGCCAGTCTGTGTTTTCTGATCTGCACTGCTGTGAGCTCCACTGAAGCAACAGTCCCTTCATTTCCCTCGTAATCTTTACCCAATAGGTTGCTCGGTCGTAGGGAATCTGGGGAGAGGCAGGCACAATCTCACCTCTGAGGACCATCAAGAGAAGGTGACAACAGAGTACCTTCAACAGTTGGTTTGAAGCATTCTGTGCTATTTTCTTTATTAAAATAATTAGCTTCTAAGTACATTTACCTTTCTTGGAAAGTGAAGGCAGCCACTGGAATCGTGAGAACTTCAGCTTCCATTGACGAGGAGTCGGTTTGAACTGAAACAAAAATATTAGCTCCTCTTCATGATGTACTACGGTATCAGTAGCTTAGATTTTTTTTGCTACTTGTTTAATCCAGAGTACATTAATTAGGAACAAATCTGTCTGTTGAAGATCACATCTTTTTGGATTTAGAGATTAATAAAGACTAGAAAATGTCCCTAATACTAACCTGCCACAGAAAAGCCCTTATTCTAGGTAAATCAGCTAGATAAATCAGCTGCATCATGTCAGTCCCTTTGCCTGTGTTCCCAAAAAAGGTGCTCAACCCCCTCAAGCACTAGCACACTACTAACAATGGCTGATTGTGACAGGAAGGGAAAAACATAAATCTGTGCAAACCTCTAACTAGTTTCTGGCAACAGCGCTAACTGATCAGGAGCCTCACAAAAGAGTTACATGCCAGACAACTGGAACAGGAGAAACATTAGGGCAGGAATTACAAATGGAAGGAAATGTTAGATTTCAAACAGACTCTAGGCAGCAACCTGCCAGTACCGCAGCCCTCAAGGGTCAGTCCTACAGAGAATGAGGACATCTAAAGAAAACCCAAGGCAACACTGGCTCTCTGTTATCTGAGAACATCCACAATGCTGCCGACGGTACTCCTGTGCAGAAATAATGTACACCTGTGAAAATCCACAAAGAGTCGGCAAATACAGCCAGCGGATTCACTTGCTGGCTCGGACAGCATCTGAAGAAAGAACTATTTAAAAACACAAGAGGTGGTGCTATAATGAGGAAACCATGGAGAGCAGAAAGCTTATGATTATTGACAGAAGTTGATTAAGAAATGGATTATTGTCTGTTAGGATGTTGGAGTATCTACTGTCAGCTCTATCCTACGTATCTTTATGTAAATTTCCTTTAATTGAAGTATTCATTTACAATCATTATTTTCATTGGTGATATGCTTTATTTGCATTTGAAAGCAGAAAGGGGGAAAAAAAATTAAACACGACTGCCTGACCCCTGCCATGTGACAAAGGCTTTGCTTTTTGTCACTCTGACCCAAATGGATTAGGGCCAGGAAATAAAGGTCAGTCTTTCACCAGTACCCCTGTGTGTCACGTTTTTATTACATGGAGTTTCCAAGAAAAATATCCCAATTTGCGTCAGTAATTATGCATTCTTTATGCATTTTCATGTCGTTTTCTGAGTTTATTTTGCATTCAGAAATCACCTTTGAGTGCCAAACCTATTAAAAACAAACCCTTTGTGAAATATCCTTCAGCAGATGAATGTAAGTGGTAGATTTTGTAGCTGTACATGCTCTTGTTTTCCATTTTAATTACAAGAAGCTTCCTTTTTACAGGAGTCTTCCCATCACTTGTGTCATAAACAGCAAGGCTGTGGTTGGATTACTTTCCTTTGTGAATTTAGAAGTATTTTATTGCTAAAGCAGTGAATAGATGAAGTAAGAGCCGGTCTTATATGTCGTGCAGCTAAATGCATGGAGGATGTACCCTGGGTACTCCTGCAGCACACTGATCATGGCCTTTTCCCCATGGTGAGAAGCTGGAGGCCAGGTTTCAGCCACGAGCCACGCCGGGGAGCTCCCTGTCCTGCAGGAACTGGTTCGGGGCAGCAGTGCCCATTCCCAGGAGAGGCGAAGGGGAGAGGGTCTCCTCTGGCCGCTGCCACCCCAGCCAAGGGCCAGCCAGCCCCACAGTACTGCTGAGGGTGGGGGGTGTTCCCTGGGCACAGCTGTGGCCCTGGAGGCAGGGCTCCGAGGATAGGCTGCTATGGAAGTTCTGGTTTAGTAATTTGAATGCTAACTTTTTAATCTGGTCATTATTTTCTTTGATTGCTAATACCTTGACCTCTGGTGACAGCGGCTGCTTGTGCCTGCTAAACTTTAATGCAGGCTACAGTAAAGAACATTATGATTATTTGAAAAGGCAGGGTGTAATGCATTTCAGATTAACAGTGAAAGAAAAGCTATTCAAGTTAGAGGTTCACTTTGCCGTATCTCTCTCTATGCTGCTTTCCTTATTATCAGTACAAAAAATGAAATGAGAATAGCACATCTTTTAATTTTCTTCCACTATTACCTCTTGATTTGCATTCAGAGCTCCCAGAAGAAATACCCCTGAATTCAGAAGTAGTCTATTTAAGCTGCATGGTGTTTAAAAATTGCTGGAAGAGGTTAAGGTACTGTATATTATGCAGTTGACCTTACTAAGAAGCTGTGTTAACAATTTAGACTTATAATTTTGTTAAAATATTTTTTATAGCAAAATTCATTATCTCTTTTGGTACCCCTGCAGGTTAAACCTTTTGATTTCTCTCTAACTTATTTTGTAAGATTTCTAAATTGTATTTAAACTCCTTGTACTTAAAAGGTTGTTTTGCCACTGTCTCCTTGAAAAGAGGGGGATTTTTTGTCTCTTTGTACCTGGTCTGCAGAGGCTGCGCACCTTCACATCATTTTCCTTAGGAGGGAAAAACCTAAACCCTCCATCTGCAGTGTCCTGCAAATACATTTGAACTCTTTTATCTGACACTATTATGTCTTTGTGGCTGATCAGGTTTGAGCAAGACGTCTGGGGAAAATATTTTGGATGCTGCCTTTACCAAACAGCTGTAGTCTCCTGATACATTGGATTCAGCTCCCTTGGATTTAACCTTTGTGCCCTGATTCTGTCTAGGGGTGGCCAACACTGGGTCTGGTCACTGAGATAAACAGCAAATCCTAACAAAGCATCAATAGTGAAAAGCGCCAGAACAGGGGAGAGCTGTGCCTTGTGACTCCGGAGCTTCTGTAGCCCTAAATGGGGTGTTTGTGCTCTGTACTGCTGCTTGAGCACAAAACACGTCAGCAGTGGAACCCTGTAATGCAGAACATTTTCCAAAATGCCCAAGGTGCCACCACGCTGGCTCTGCAGTCTCCGGCAGGGGGTGTTTATCATGGCACTGCCTCCCGGTCACCTCTCATCTAAAAACTACAGCGTGACTCTGACAGTGAGTAAAATAGGGTCAGGGGCTCTGGGGCCTGAGGCCAAGGAGCACATACCAGCCCTTTTAGCACCGCAGGACCTGTGACCCTCAGGAATGGTCCTCCTTTTGAACAGGTTTCTGGTTTTTTCAGTCTGCAATGTTGAAATAAGGAAGCAGCTGTGCTGCAATGTTTATGCTGTTCATGCAAGTGGGCATGATGGAGGTGTGAAGCATCCTGGGTCCTGCTGGAGAACTGCTGGAGGGGATGGAGACAGGCTGGACAGGCTTGCCCATATTCCCCACTGGAAATGATCCCTAGTATATGCTCCCCCTCCATAATGGCTGGATGCTCTCAAGCCATTCTAGCTGGCATGGACCAACATCAGGCCAAGTGCTACAACTAAAGCAGTAGGGACCGGGAGTGGCACAGCGCTGGGGATCGCCCAACCCCCTTTTGCTTGGCTGCATTGGCACAGGGCCCGAGCCCAGGCTTGCAACCAGCCTCGAGAGCCAGTAGGTCAGGGGTGTCTCCTCACTGAAGCAGGATCAAGCTGTGACTCGCAGCTGCCCGCACAGGGCGAGGACAGTATGGGCGTTTCGACACTTCCGTGTTTCCCGAGCTCCTATTCATTCCTCACGCTATTGCAACATGCGCTGGGACTTCACACAGCAAGAGTGGTCTATCGACTGCTGCCTGCCTGTGGCAAAGTCAATGCAGGGAGCAAGGGAAGCCCGGTGTGGAGCCCAAAGCCAGAAGGTATAGTTATTCATTTAATGTGTAGGTATGCAGACTGTGATCAGCACAATAGCAACTGAGCCACTTGAATAAGTTCGACACAGAAATTGCAGCACACGTTACTTATACAGCAGCCTTTATTGGAAAATTAAAAAATGCCAGATACCAGTTTCATAGAGTAGTAAACTGCATTCACGTGTTGATATGGAGGTGCCATAAAGCCCCTGTTTTGTATCACTGGGATATATATACATGACAAAGACTGTTTGGCAACAAATAAGTAAAACAGAGGTTCTGAGAAATAAAAGAATAAACCAAGGGGATAAAAACATACTAAACGGATGAAGAATCGGTCTCTGTGCAGAGCCAAGCTGAAACTTGGCAGCTTTATAAACCGGTTAACATAGAAATAAATGAAAGTCCAAACAATAGGAACAAATCTGGAACAAATAAAATCATGACCTCACAAATGTTATAAATTGATTGTAAAGATAAAAACATCTTTTGAATTGTGTCCCTATAGTTTATTTTACTGCATACTTTGCTTCTGGGAAGATTCTGTATCTGAAAAAGCCGTATGAAGTATAGTCATAAAGCAGCACAAATGGAAATATTTCTCACTTGAAATAATAAGACACAAATTTGTCTCTATGTTATTAGCTGGTTATCCTCTGAATCATCCTGAACTTCTAGTCAGACAGCAAAGTTAAAATAAATTATTTCATCATGCTGCAGAATGTTTCTTAACTGTGTAATTCTTTCCTTTGCAGAATGCAGGTACTGAGCAGATAGTGGTTCTATGTGTCAGCATTTCCCTGGTGACTCTCAGCTTTTGTAGCGTTTATGTTTTGTCTAAAACATAATGTGATTATTTGTACAGATAAAAAAAGAAAATCCTCATGTGTGTTCTGACTCCACACAGTCCTGGCCAGTGCCAAGAAAAGTGCACACTGTGTCTGAGGTGAATGTAGACTATATCAATGAGGTCATTGGTGAAGCTTCATCATGAGATAATAGGTGCCACTTCTAATTTCGGGCTTAATCAATCAGCTTTACGACATCCAGCTTCGCAGAGCAGAGCCGGTGTGAATGCAGTAGGGAAGACTTTTGCCATTTGAACATCATCATTCCATTGGCACATGCTTGGCCCCGCCAGTACTTGCCCAGCAGCAGCACAGTACTCCGTCCCATGGAGTTTTCGGCCTGGCACAAATGATCTTGGCGAGGAAAGGCTACATGCCAGGTCACCTCTTCCCTCACAGCTGCAGGACCTGATAGACCTCCCTGAGGTGACGGAAGCCAGGGGACTTGCAAGTGCCCCATTAACCTAGGTCTCAGCTTGACTTAGCCTACCTGAGGTAAAATCCCGTCCAAGATAAGGTAACTTGTAGTGCTCACATTAGTGCCTGAGCAGGACAAATCAGTCAGATAGCTAAAATGAAGAATACATCCCTTCTTCATTTTAACCTTTCCAATTTAGATGTTTTCTATGTTTACATGGGATGGTATGGAGCCTTCTTAGAAACTCTCAACAAACCAGCTAATAAAACCATAGTGTTACATCACTGCAAGCCTGTCATCCCCTTTGACAGGGATGGATCGGACTGGCTTTAAACTGGTCACCTGTATCACAATGGTCATTGTCTAACTGGGGTTTCAAGGCCCAGCAAATGGCAAGTGCAGTTTGCTTTATCAGCCAACTAATAGCATCAGTAGTTATGCAGGAATGAAGCTGAAAGTGCAAATAAGGCCAGCGACTAAACCTTTCCAGCAATTCCATTTAATAAAATACTGCATGTTATTTACAGCAAATATACATCACACAATTCCTACACATAAAACGCACACAAAGTATAAAGACAGAAGCGGTACTCTCGTAACATGCTAAAGAAAATAAATAAAACTGAATTATTTTGGCACAACAGCTATTAGATAAATAAATATTCTAGAACATAATGAATTAACATTTATTTACAGTCTATTGAAAGTGCAAAACAATTGGCTGAAAATTAAGATATTTGTAAATGCTTAAGACCAGAAAATATGTGTTAACCAGCCACAATTCATTATAGCTAAAGGTTAAGGTTTTAATGTCCAGGAAATTATTCTCTTGAAATCTGTTTGTGCATATTGTGCTCTTTTTGAACCAGTCTTTTGCTACCTTTATGCTATTGATTTTGACAACCTTACTATTGTAATTGGAATCCTGTAAAAACCTGATTGGTAGTTTAAAAAAAGAAGTAAAATGTAAACACAGGTTAATCTATTCATCATTCAAAGTATTTTCAGTCCTGTCAGTTCTCTGAAATGGCCACACTGCTCGCAGTAGCAGGCAGTACAGTTAAGGTTAGAAATTTTTCTTAGTATCTGTTATATTTCAAACGGCAATACTTGTTAAGTCTTCTCTGAATTGAACTATACCTTGGACGTCTCTTGAACCTGCATTCTTACATCAGATGTCTACATGCATCTTCTACTGAGGTCAACAGTAGCTGGACAAGCTAAACTGGTGATCAGTTTTGGTCCTGACCTGGAGAATAAATCATAAACAATGGATTTTTAATTAGGGAGAAAAACACTACCTCCCTCAGGATTGTTAGAAGCTTTTTGTGCATTTTTCACTAACTAACACTAATCCTTTGCCTTTTTTATCCACTGAGAAATCATTTACTATAAGATGAATTAATGGTTCACAACATGGCCACCCTTGCAGCTATAGTGCATATATTCTTCCTCAGCCAAAGTTCTCTGACAGGCTGGTACATTGCGCGTTGCCTAAGACCTTAGGATATGTTTTTGCTTATTTTTGTAGTGGCAGTGCGGTAGCAGAGAAAGTGAAGTTCTTAACAAGTGACCTTGACAGGATAAAAGATCATTTCTCATCACGGCTTCAAATGTTTATGCTCGACGCGGTTCTAGTCGGTGAGACATCTGTGATAAAGTTCTCTGGTTGTCAATCACATTTAATTGCCGCACATAGCTCCGAACATCCTGATGGTTCTTATTAGTTAGGGCTGCGTCGGGATCTGGTGAAAGAGAAATGATGTAGGATTGATACACTTAAATGAACAAATGCCTGAACAGAATGCGGTAACTCTTTACAAGCTGTCACAGGAAACACCAGATCCTGGTGAGTTAAAAAGGAAATATTTAGAAATCGCTCTCTTTGAAGCCTTTCCTCCATAGCTGAGTGTCTTTCTGGTTCCTACCCCCACAAATTAACTTTTTCTCTCAGATATCCTTGGCTACATGTCCCCAAATTGATGGCTCTTGGTTACAGTTTTATACATCACCTTACCAGTCAATTGCTATAAATTATCTAGCTAACTAGTATGATTTAAAGCTGCCCATCTGCTTTTGAACCAGCAGCTTTCACACGGATTCAGAACTATATAAATGATTTAAGCCTCCTTTCATGAAATATCCCCATTTCTAACTCAGCATTAAATATCTGTAACACTGTAGTGCTTTGTGGCTGCCCCATTCAAGCTTACCTTACTTAACATAACGTCATTATACCTACTCCAATAATTATGAAATACCACTGAGTTAAAATCTGAGTATCTATCTTCAGCCTCACAGTGAACAGCTTACATTTCAATGAAATATGTGTTAGGTAACTTTAACTTCTCTAAAAGAAAGATACTGAAGCATCTACTATGTATAAATACATATACAAACACACAAAAAGCATGAGGCTTAGGTACGGTACATCTACATACTGATATTTTGTTATATTGTGTATAGTGAAAATCCACTTCTAAATATGCGTAGGTCTCACTAGTGCTTCATACATTAAAATTAAAAGATACATAGCCAGAAAAACTTCAGCGGTGGGAGGAAAAATTAAAAAGCTTCTTTTCTTGATCTTCTAGAGTTAAGCTTTGATCCAGATGGAAAGAAACTATTTTTATAATAATATATTGTTTGATATTATTTATTCTGCTCTTTGAGGAAAAGGAAGGCTGCTGTGTAGCAAAATGAGTGAAGTGCTGAGGAAATGCCAGTGTGACAGGGACTGACAGTGCACCTAGATGGGATGAGACCCACAGAGCAAGCCTGTTTGCCCATGCAGCTCTGTCATCTTTCATGGCCTCAAGTAAGTTCTGGTAATTATACTGTCAAACAGGTTTTAAGCTCACCGCCTGATGCAGTTATGTCACCTGTAAATGTCATGTTTCCAGATAGGTTTCCTATAAAAACAGGGTTTATCCAAGCAAGTATCTTTCATGTATCTGTGTGCTGCTGTCTGCTAGCCTGACTTCAACCACTTCTGAACCCAGCGGCTAATTCCAACAAATTCTAACTTGACAGATGTGTACAGACCTCACAGATACTTAGGTCCTTCACATGCTTGGAAAAGAGATGGAGGAGAAGGGACTTATTAGAGCTTCCTGAAGGATATTTCATCCTGTGAAACATGGAAGGATCCAAACAGGGAAGAATCGCTGAAAACCAGGCTTTTCAATTGTGGTACACACAGAATTAGCTGTAATGACTGTAGCTACTGATGATAATGCTGACTGTGCAGATGTTGTAATACACTTACTGAAAGATTGGCTTCGGCAGAATTTCACCGTCCTGACAGTGTTGGCAATCATGCGCTGGAAAGAAAAGATGGGATGCAATCAGGGAACAAGCACTGTATTTCATCATCATTTAAACGAAGCACCTAACTGTGCCTCAGTGTGAAGACATATGCCAATAAAAGCAGTCATATGAATGAAAATATAATTTTAATGCTGATACTCTCATATGTAGGGTGTGATTTGCATTTACACAGGCTTTAAATGAGCATGAGTGTAATTTACATGTGCTCAGAGAACACTTACCCTTGCTTGGATGCTGTAAAAGGCCTTAACTAAGAATGAAAATCAGACCCTTCAATGTGCATTTCTTTGATAACATCTTCTCACATTCAAAAGTAAAAGCAACATCATGTAGAACAGCTTGGAGTATATACACGTTAATTTTAAGACCATCAGTTCCTAACAGCAAGGCTATTTCTATAACATACTTGGCAATCGAAGAGCATTCACCTTTCATATGAATTTGAGTTTAAAATGCAGCCTTCCCAGAAAACAACAGTGTAAAATGAGCATGTGAGAGTGCATGTTCACTGATTCCCTCTGAAAGTATGCTCGATTCACAGGTGAGAAGGCCACCACTGGAACTGTGGATGTCTAGGCAAGTTTCATCAAACAGAACTGTTAGACAGTGCTCGCTTGCACGGGTGTATCTAACCCAGCGTGAAAGTGGATTCACTTTTTGTGGACACCTCTACTGGCAATTCACAAAACAAGCAGAAGTAACTTCATTCCTTCTTGGCTGTGCTTGCTCTTCAGTAAATAAGCCGTTATTTCACTCACTTGGCTAAGAAAACACTCATTAATACATTTCACTCCAATAAATCAGATGCTATTTTACAATAGTTTTTAAGAACAGAAATTAAGGTAAGTCATAAAGCAAAACATTTCAGATTTAGTTCTGGACTGCAAAATTGTAACTGGGTTGTGTGATTAGCACCACACAGGTAATACACCCACCAGTGGGGGGGAAAACTTAGTTGTTCTGCATAGTATCAAATAAACTGAAACTTCAGCAGTAAAACTGAATCCCTTAGCTAGACACTTTGAGTCAATCCCTGTTACAAGGACATTTGGTTTGGTTTGTTTTGCTTAGATTAAGAAAAAGCAGAGAATTGAAATGCTATTCCTAATCAGGGTCTAATGTTTGTTCCAGCACTTTAACATGGTCCAACAATTAAAACACAGCTACATCTTTTAATGCAGCACACTCTCACTCCCCAAAATTCACATGCGATTATGATCTTACATGACAATGCTGTTATAAATAAAATACCTTTATGAAATCTGTCATTCCAGAAGGGGGAATCACCAATGTAAAATGCTTCTTAACACGTACTGAATAATCTAGACATTTTAATGTGCTGACAAGTATATGAAAATGGGTATGGCTGGAGGTTAGCACTAAAAACACTAGTGATATATCATGTACCAAATTTTTGTGAATTACACATTGTATAATCAAATGAATTGCAGCTATTCTGAAACTGATCTAAAGTATTTTAATTTAATAATGCATCTGCTTGTATTTTTCCTAAGGTCATATGTATTTAGGTGTGGTAAATAAGTAGATTTCAAGTAAGGGTAATTTTTATCCTATGTTAATTTTCATACCTCTTCAAGCCATTACTACTAGGCAGATTTTCTGAGGTACTTCCCTTGCAAACATTCTCGTATGTGCTTAGCATTAAGAATGTGAATAAGCCTCATTGACTTCAATGGAACCTCTTAAATACTCAAGGATAAGCACCCATTACAGTACTGGATTGAAAAAGAACGCACTGCGTATTACAGTGTTAGTTATTCAAGTGTAACCCAATCAAATGAAAATCAAAACAACATGAACGTGTAAACATGAATGTTTCATAACTCTCATGGTTTCACATTTAGCTGCGTTATGGGGTGCTGCTATTTTGATTTACACCATTTCAAAAAGTACTCCCCTAAAATAACTATAAGGAGAGACCATAAAGTTGAACTGGACCGGACAACACAATGAAGTTCCAAGAGCGTCTAACTTCAAGGGAAGCTTTCCTAAGGACACTTCATTTTTACAAAGATAATTAGTGTTGCTTGATGTGCCATCTAGATGGACTGTTAATACACACCCTAATTTTTCATACTGGTAATGTTTATGTTTTACAGCCTCACCTCATGACGATCTTTGAAGCTAGACTGTAGGCTCAGTGTTTGATTAGTGTTAAGCTTCCTAAGTGAAAACTTAGATTTATCAAAAAAATGTGTTCTGTGGAATCTTTTTAATCTTTTTATTTATGTGGGGAATTTGTTCTGTAAAGAAGCATAACATCTAGAATAAATACTGTAATGCTGTATTGTACTGAAAGACAAAGTATGTGTGTAGCAAAGGCTTTTAAAAAGTTTTCACTATTTCCAAATTTCTCTTCACATGGGCTTTTCCAGGCAAAGAAAAACCAAAGTGGCCAGGATCTTGTCTAACTTCTGTTTAAAGGCTGAACTGCCTGGCTTCCTTCAGTTGGCTGAAAGGATTAACTTTAAGGAGTTACTTTGCCTATTCTTCAGGATACAGTCATTCAGTCTGTGCATTTTGAAGTATCCTGGCAATGAGGAAACACAAAGGAATAAGGAAGTGGATGTTAAGGCAGAATAAAAGGAGAATCTGTGGCCAGAAGACAGCATTGCAACCCAGTGAGGAGATTCTGGAGTATTATGTATCCTTGAAGAGCTCCTTTCACATTGCTTTTTTCCAAGTGCTATTGTACTGTCTAATACAAACTCCAAAGAGCTCCTCTTTGGAAGGTGCACATAAAAACATCAACTGAAAGTGAATTTCCCTTCCTGAATCTTGTAGGTAAGTTGGATTGTCTTCCTTTGATTCAAGAAAACCAGAAACACGTACAGAAAAAATGTTCAGATGGCAGTTTAATTGCCAGCTCCTTAAATTTTTCCTTTAAATAGAGGATTACCTCTAGTTAGTGCCTGCAAAAATTAGCCTCTGCTTACTCACTGTGCTAAGAAAGACCATTATGGAAAAGACATACAAACTTCAATTTGGATTTTTCTGAAATAGAACCAACTGCATAATATGACAAGCAACCGCTACTACCAGCATTCTATACATACACAACAATACCCTTTCAAGTTTTACACACTTTGGAATAGTGGCAGCAGGCCAGCATATTATCTTCTAATCCATTCCAAACCCAGGTTTCTAAATGTTATAAATATTCATATATGCCATAGAAAACTAGTAAGGGCTTTAGTCGCACACTTTTTGCATAATCTTTATGTTCCAAAAATGAAAGAATGTTTGCCCTTTTTTTTGCATAAGGATCAGAGTGTGAATTCCCTTTTGTTCATATCCACAAAAGCCGAAAACCAGTATGTGCCAATTCTCTAATCCTCATTTCACACCTGAAGGGTGAAGAGGCTTCACAAAAAGAAGCATCAGCGGCCAGCATCATGGCACTGCCTTGTGCTGCCATGGCAGTTCAGCACTTTCAGAGCTGTTTCATGTGTTCTGCTCCCTCTACAGGAGCCATTTCTGAGACATGCTGGGTAGTACAACATGGAGATGGTGCCACGGAAGGTGATCTTTGTTCAGGCTGGCTGATGGTTTGAGAAATGGCACTGATAAAGTTCCCAAATAATTGCATCTTCCCTCTACCTATGAATACAAAATTCTGTACTGGCAGTCAGAGTGCAGGATTATGCAGCTGAGGTCTGAAAATAGCAGAAATCAGTAAGCCGTCAAGAGTATGAAATCTTGCCTGTCTTTAAGGAGATTCATACTCAATACTTTCCTCACTTTCCTCTCTCTTCTTTCCCCGGCAAGACATAACTCTAGGAAAGGGCTTTTAAATTTTCTTCTAAATATATAGCTATAAAAGCAGTGCTAATTGAATGTTGCCATGTACTGCACTGCAGGTTGCAGCTTGTCCTGTATCTGCTAAATCATATGGAGTTTACAGGAACTAATATCACTGGCAGATCTGGGGGCTCTCCTTCACCTGAAAAGACTGTCATTAATGGACCTAAAAGACATGCGTATTTTAGATCACAAACTAATTGTGTTTGCTGTCTACTGCCACTGCCATCTTTTTATCTTTCATCTACTTGCAGCTCTCAAAATGTCCTCAACCCACAAAACTACACCTGCAGCATTTCAAAAACTTCACAATCCTATTCATTCCTTGTTCCTCTGTGACAAGTTATGTCTTCAGTTTTTACATAGATGGGTCTTCTAAAGCAGCACGTACAACTAACAGCTACTGTCAGCTCGTAAGTGGAGAAAAGATGAAGGTAGTTTTTACCACACAAGGTCACTGGGCATGTGCCAACATAGAAGGTACATCTGAGCAGCACCATCGTGGAAACAGCTTGTACCTTGTCTCCATTAGCTTCTTACAGTGTGACGCCAGGACACAGTGAGACAAGTAAAAGACCTTCAATTCTTCTCTAAAACCGTGTGTTGTTTGGTATTGAAAACAAAGCCATTTACTAAAGACTTGTATTACTAATAGCAGTAATGTCTACTTAGTGGCAAAAGTATAAATAACATGTTCCAGGCTGATTTTAAGGCCCAATGCTTGTTTCCTCCAACCCCTCCTTGCTTCATGCAATAAATGGCATAGTAAAGAGCACAAGTACAGTGCAAATACAAAGAGCGTACCTATTTCTGACATGTTCTATATTGTTTTCCCACATCTTGTACATACCAAATGGGTTCGCTTACAGACTTCCCTCTTTACACACAGCTCTGGCTCTACCATACACATAGTATTCTCTTCCCTGGCTAGCTGTCCCTGCTATCCCACTCCTCACAGCCTTATCCAAATAAGAGGCTTCATGGAGATCGGGAGATGAGGAAGAAGGAGCAGGCAGTTTACAAAGGCAGCAGCTGGTAAAGCTCAGCAATGCTCTTCAGAGTGATGTCCTCCACTGCTGCCGATACCACAGTTCTGACACTACACCTCTGAAAAAGACCAATTTATAGGGAAGTGTAGCAGGAAAAAATTGACTCAGTCCCTTTCCTTTTTACCTTGACTTGCTAAAAAAACCTAGGCTAATGTGATTTAACACCATCTGTCTGTTTTTCCCTTCGTCTCTAGATTTGTCAAATCTGAAAAAAGAACCCAGAGTTTTCAAACATAAAAAAGCTCCTACCAATTTTCTGTGAAAATAGATGGCTGTGAACAAGAGAAAGATTGTGTAAGTGCCTTCTCCTGTCTCCTTCAGGGAAAAGGCTGTAGTGCAAGTTCCTATGTTATGACAAAAGCCTATTCACAGAGAATTCCCCAGCCATGAAGAAGCCACACATGCCCCAGCCACGAGGAAAGATCTGAGCAGAGCTTAGGCAGCCATGAAACACAAACGTTTAGGGAACCAGGCCTCATTTCTTTCTGGCACTCAGGGAACTCCTGGCTCAGACACTGTCTGACAGCTCCTGCATGTTTTAAGATGCAACATTTAATATAAATAATAACAGAAACCTCAGAGAACATAAAAGATTTAAAGGAGGCTGTTTCAGCTGCAGAGATGCCACTAGATCAAACTTCTACTTTTGGCTGCCAGTCACAGGAATAAAGTTGTCAGCAGCACATCAGCTGTCGGGATCAGAGCTCTGTGGTGAGCATGCAGACATGATGCCAAAGGCTGTTCTCGGTTTCATCACTGTGCTTACATGAGAGTCAGAGGGACCCATCTCCTTCGGTGGCAAATGGCACCAGCAGTGGCAGCTACCCAGATATTTTTATTCATAAACTTCAGCAAGCACCAAAGTTAGGATGGATCAAGGGAAGTTATTTTCCAAAGAACAAAGATGTTTTAGACAGATCAGTAAGTGTGGCTCCCAGTAATATTCAGAGGTATCTCTACGTGCTTGTGACAGAATGTCATGCAGCAGAACAAACAGGCAGAAACAACAAATGGCAGGACTTGATTCCTGTGAGGAAATCTGGTTTCTGCATTTCTCCTGAAATAACAGAATAGCAGAATAACATCACAGATTTACCTTGAGTTTTTACTTATGTAAAAGGAAGCTGAATTTATCTGACGGTTATCTGGCTGAGTGGTCTTGTCTTCACCAGTTAATATCTGGCAATTATGTGTGCATATGACAGTTGTAAGCTTAACACAAGTAGGCGGTAGCAACTGAGGTTTAACAGTAGGCTTTTCTTCTTTGCTTGACCTGATGACACATGCAAAAAGCTAAAAACTGCCAGGTCCACATTAGGATTTGAATGAATTATGTGGGTGGAATCTGAATACATGTTGCTTTGAAGAGCTATGGGTTGAGAGAAGCAGTAAAAACATAGAAGCATGCAGAATAGCTAACGAAGAACATCAAAAAGGCAAAAGATATACTTGTAGTAAGGCCTGGAGAAAAAGCAGAGTGGGCTTCTAGGTAGAGCACTAACTGAAGAAAGGTTTAGAATATTGAGAAAGGAGAACGTTTCCCTTTCTGTTGTGTGGAGGAACATGAGAATATTGATTCTTTGAAAAACATATAGCATCAAAACCACATTAATTGATCTTCACTTTCTTCTCCTAAAGGACATGCTCAAAGCTCAGATTACTGTTCAAAATGGGTGATATTACCTTCATGCAGTATAAAATTTTATCTAAAGCTTTTGGGTGCTAGTAGTAAATCCATGTTCTAGAGAGAACTAGGGTGAAGAGGGCAGACCTGCAGCAGCCTAGCTATAGATCAGCTTAAGCTGCTATAAAATTCACTCTTGGCCTTGGGAGTGTCAAACTGTAGTATAGAGTGGTGCAGAACCATTTCTAAATGACAAGCCTGGGCTGAACTTCTGTCTATGGGCAAGTACTCACAGGAGAGCTCCTGCCTCCTGTAATGGCTTTTACAAATAATCAGGCATAAAGAACAGCCTGAGGCATACAGCTCTGCGGCCTGCTGATGTACCGGCTCTTCTGGCTCAGGGGGTGTAAGTAGGCCAGGTGAGGTGAGGTGGACAACATGGAGCCAGCCACATAGCCATGGCTATAGCAATGCATCTGCCTTCCCTCCTGGTTTGGAGGTGCTCCAGCCAAGTCTGAGATCCCTTTGTGTTCCCCAAAATATTTACTATCTACACTAGTATATATATATATATATTTATCTGACTAGACTAGGCAGTCCAGGAAAAAATCCTTTCTGCAGGTAGAAGGCTCACGGCCTTTGGAAGAAGATGGCAACACAGTCTGCGTATGCAATTACAGAATGTCATTATTGCAAAGTGAGGTCAGACCCTTACTCGGGCATTAGTACTTCCATTTACTCACCAAAAAGTCTCAGCTTAGTAGACAGGTAGTTTCACACTAGGACAGAGGCTATCCTGGAGCTACAGACTAAAATTTAAGAGAAGAATTCACTCGGAGTGACAGTGACCTTTCTGTAGACCTGAAAGTCCTCCTTTTTGACTCTCCACAGTATCAGTGCTCAGAAAGGAAGACAAGCTCATCTGTAGTGGAGTGGAAATAAGCATGGAGCGGTTCTGGTTACTGTAGTACTAAGAATAAGCAGATACAGGTGCCAGAGTAGATCTGCTCTAGCATGGCTGCTGAATGGAGCTTTACTGCCAGAACACTAAGTCAGGTTTGGTTCTGCAGTGCAGCTGCTCATAGCTGTGTTTAGGTAACCCTGGTTCTCAGATGCAGGTGTCATTAACCACATTAAGAGCATGACCTTAGCAATTAAGAAAAGGGCTTCTCACTGCTAAGAAACTTGAGTTTCAGTAGAGGTTTCTGCCGTGGGAAGTTGCCTGCTTGCAGTGTTTGACAGCAGTGTTTGAAATTATTGGAGCTTAGGTGAAGGATTTGAAATAACTCAGATTGACCATAGTCTAGCCTTCTATTATTGATCCCCATTACCAACATGAAAACAATCAAATTACCAAAGTCGTGTTAAAGGAAAGAAGAAAACAAGATGATGTGTATTTTTTGTATTAAAGCTGCTTTCCTTCTCTGAGGAGCAATGCAGAATTATCCCAGCCTGAGACAGTTCAGTCCAGTTTGAAGAAACAGCAGTTAAAATCTCAGCTTGGTCCCAAAATGGCTCTTAAAAACTGTCTCAAGCAGCTCTGCTTCCTGTCACTGCTGCTGCCTCTCCTAGGAAACATTTTGGCTATGCATGGCTCAGTGGGCAGTTTCTTCTCCACCTCTGTGAGGTTTTCCAGAAACCCAGAGGTCCCAGGCACTGTGCACAACACAGACTGTTTCTGCCAGCTCTTGGTCCTGCCTTCACCTTCTCTAGTCCTGAAAATCATTATTGAGAAGTTGACTCTTGAAGAGATGAATAGGAAGGTCTTTTTAAATTTTCATTTAAAATATGGCATACATACCATTTTTTCGAAGTTTACTAGGTTGTCAGTGAATGTCTTGTTTCCCTCATGAGTGAACGTCATGTCTGTATAGAAATAAAAGCCACACAAAAGCCCATTACTGAATCATGGTCATACAAAACAGCAGAACATTTTATCTATCCCTTACAAAAATCAAAGCAACTATAAAAGTAAAACATTTAGTTTTTAATTTGCAGCATTTCTGAGACTAGTAAAATTGAGATATGATATTCAGATGTACTAAAGCAGTTTTTCTTGTCTCTGTGCCATGCTTTTTATAATGGAAAAAGATCATACCTCACACTGAGTCTGATTTTTGCTTTTTTTTGCTGCTACTCTTATTCTTCAAATATTTGACAAATAGCTTTCAAGTTAATAATTCTAGTAACATCCAAGCCTACCTTTTATAAGTAGTGGCATGAAAGGAATTATTGGAGGGTCCAATTTAGCTACCGTTAGTCTGTAGGCCCTATGGTTTCTTGATGGATCCTTAAGAAAAAAGAGAAATCAAATAATTACTAATATGTATTATTATATGTATCGGGACACCGTATGCATTCATTTAGATGTCATGGCATTTATTAAAATCATTATTTTCCCCTGTGGCTTTAAAAGTGCATCTGCAAACTCAGATGTCTTTTATCATTCTCCCATAGAACTTACACGATGAGAATGCAGCCACTAAGCACAAACATTTTTCATGCCGAATAGCAAGGTAAGGTATGATTACAAAAAAATGTTCACAAAAAGAACCACGTTATTTTTCCTCCCTCCTTGCAGCTGCAGATCCAGTTTTGCTTATGTTGTAACACTAAAATGTAATGCCTGGAAAAATCCAGGTTGGAAAATATAATTTCCCATATGTACTATTGGAAAACATGTGATAAAGCTTCTCTGAGTTCCCAGATTAACTTTGAGTGGTACATAAGTTCTCCCAGAGTAGGTTCCTAAGAGTATAATTTATTAGTCATACATACTTGTTTTAGCAGCTCTAAAATGGGATCATAAACTTCTTAAAGTCAAACAAGGACATATAAAATGTTCTGAATCAAGGAATTCAAATCAGTTACTCAGAAACTGAATTAGCTCAGATTGTGTACAGAATAAGGGATCCACTGCTATTCACCATTAAGCTTTCAAACTCTGCATAGATCTTCTTGAACTTGCTTGGAAGTTTCTGTTAATAAAAACAAAAATAGCAAACCTTAATTAAACCCAATTTGTGTAAATGCTAGTTCTTTCTACAACACCCTAAGTCATGAAAGTGCTCTTTTTGCCAGATATTTCTAACAATGTGCTAATCTAAAATACAACATGTTTCCTAGCAACCAGATTATAAATAGAGACAGGACCAGCTATGAAACCTGGATCCTGATTTAAACCCCAACTTGAATTTACTCCTTTGGGATGTTTAGATTCAGATTTTTGTTTGGCACACATCACAATCACTGAATTCAGAATGTACGTGAAAGCTCAAGTCACTGGTTTCAGGATATTCCTGACTATAGCCTATCTGAAAACATAATTTACACACAGCTTGCACAGGGGTAGCTCAGCTTAATTATTCATACCTATGATGAACTGCTCTTGCAACATTCAAATCCATGCCTGGGCATTTCCAGGAGGTTTTTTTGTTCATGCTGATGTATCATCAACTATTGCTCAAGTTCTTGACATGCCCAGCAGACAAAGGCCTCTACTGCTTTTGGGGGTATAAATTAATTAAGAGTCTTTCAGTCATAAAAAACTGACCATAAATCACAGTCAGTTGATCATGCAGTGATTGGGATGAGATGGGCTTTACTAAATATTTTCTTCCCCCCCTATGTTATACATATTAAATAATTCTACTATGAAGACTATAAGATATGTTATTAATTAGTTTCAGAGATCACAGTAATGTTTTACCCACACTCGGAACATGTCAGTTTCCAGTTTTAATAAGAAATTTCTCTATATTTGCTGATTAAATCTGACTATTACTGGCAGCAGGTAACATTAAAAATTAATAGAGACTTTATAGTGCAGAAATGATTTTTTGCTATACTTTCTACATTTGGAGTGCGTATCCTAGCAAGCTATTTACACTGTGCCACAGCAAGGGCCTAATTTTTAATGATGTGTGTCAACAACCATGTGCCTAGTTTGCATATGCATGCAGATTAGGTATTTGTGAAATAAGTGGTATAATTGGACATTTGCACCTGCAAATATCTAATTTGTGCATGCAACTACTGTAAATGCATGACAATATAGCAAAAATCATGTCTTGATATTTTTAAGAATATTCTGTATATCTATCTGGCTAAAAACCAAACTGCAGAGATTCCCTTGATTAACTAACTACCCTACAGAACCACAATGTTACAACATTTCTTACCCCACACCTACAAATGATCTGTGCCACTCCAGCTCAGACCCTGTGCCCATTTCAGATTGTTGTATGCAGTATATACATTAAATTCTCCCTTCTTTCTTCCTACTACTACTGTACTACCTCAGGTCTCCCAATTATTCCTCTCAGTAGTCACAAATGGTCATTATTTTGAGACACTGATTTGCAAATCTTTGCCTTTAGCACTCACTGATTCTATATGCCACTTGCAACACATACTATTGAAAACCGGGCTGGTGTCTTCTCAGATGTATTCGTTTGATCTCCCATTTCAGTGCACTTTTCAAAAGCTGCTCACATTTTGGTCTCAGTTGCAACAATGACCTCAGTTATGATTTTGAATTTCTAATGAACAAAATACATGTACACTCAAATCTGCACTGCTTTTGACAATGACCATGTTTTTAGTGGTTGCATGCACTTACTACCTCATCCTGGTGGACATTTCACCCTTTTTATGTACTTACATACAAAAGAGCAAAGCCACAGAAAAAGGTGGAAGCTCTGAGAATGAAGACCCAACTGATAGTAAGCAGGGGAATGTCAGAGAGAAAACCAGAACTGGTTAGGACAAACCCACACTTTAACAGGGCAACAGAGTCCACATGGAGATCAGAAAATACTATGTATAAAAGGAGGATGGATTTTAGAGAAGTATCTATGGAGTGATCTTGCTGAATGACCAGTAGAGTCAGAGGATGGGCTGATCTGAGAGGTTAACTGGCTAACTTGCTCATCTTGTTGGGCAGTTTAGGTCATCAATAGAAGCTGCTGTTGTCACTCTTACGAACTGCTTGTGAGTATTCAACACACCTATGGTTATATTTTCTTACTAATAAAAATTGTCAGCCTAAGCTAAAGGCTTATGCTCAGGAGCTGAATTAGTAGATCTAATTATTACCAATAATAAAGGCCCAAGCCATGTTTTTTGCTAACTAAAAGCACGAATCCCAGTCTAACTTCTTGGAATTGGATTTTAGTGAAGACTTACCTCCCATGTTAACGAAAGACGGCTCACAGCAACATTACTCAGTCCCATAATAATAGCGAAAAAGGAATTCAGATTTTTGTATTCTTTACAGCTGAAACACAAAGGGCCAGGTTTTAAGCTGTATGTATCAGTCAGGGCAGAAGTACACATGACAACCTTAAGACAGCTGAACCCAGGCATCTAGCATAGATGTGATTGTATTTGGGCAGCCCTGGCCCACATGCCTGCAGAACATCGCTTCACCAACGTGTGAGTATTTCACCACACTCTGGAGGTTCCTTTCCCCTCACTCCTAAAATGACCTCCTGCTTCCTCTTCACTTGGTGACAGCTTCTGCAAAGGCAATAGTTTTTGAAGCTCCACCCTGCCCAGAAGCACAGTCATGAAACTAGGCTCGATTCAGTCCCAGGGAATACCAGAAACAATGGAAGCAACTAGTTTCCAACCTCATTTGCTGCAGAACTTGCTGACAGCTTCTGAACAGTTACCGAATACTAGAAGTTGTTCCTAGACAATCTTCATTGCAGTTTACAGGGGCACTGAGTCTTTCAAAGGGAGAAGACCAGCTGTCTAGAGATGCCTGTGTGCCAGTGACCTCTCTCACTAGATGTGATTTCTAACTATCACTTGTAGATTCTGGAGCTCTTTAGGACATTTCAAGCCATTCATTGTCAGCATCATTAAAGAGGTCCTGGATATTAGGAGCTCTAGATCATGCTTAATCCCCAATGCAAAAGAGAAATCTTGTTAACATCAGGAAAAACTGGAACATGTAACTGAGTATTATGGAAGATCCAAAATACCATATGCAGGAGTAGACACAATCTGACAGGAACAGCCCACACAACTGCTCAGCTGGGACTGCATCAGCTGGCTCATTGACTCAGTTTGAAGGGAAGAGAGACAACCAAGCCCATATCTCATAAATCCGTGTCTCACTAGGTTCCTGCAAATAATTTTCTCTTTTTTACAACTGATTTGCCAACATCTGATTTCAGCACGTCAGCCTACTTTTTTTGCTGTTTCCCAAGAAAACTTCCACAGAATAAGCTCTTAGCTCCTCTGAGGAATCCTCAGGTCCAGATGAATTAGTACAATCATCACATCCTAACGTTGGAATCCATAATTGCCACATCACCCTACTGTTATTCTGTTCTTTCTCTCCCTTCATTTCACCAGACTCAATGTATTGAGTGGGTGAGCCCTTTAGATCAGGCCTCACTTGTGTCTGCACTGTGTGAACACTCAGCGCGTGAAAAGCTGATTTCTCCCATCTGATGGTCTGTCTGTTGGAGACTGCTGCCCCCTCAGATCTTCTGGCAGAGCTGCTCATACAAATTCTCCGACGCAGATTAGGGACAGTGAGCAAGGTTAGCCAACTTATTCTGACTAGAGCAGGTCAGGGAATGCCTCGTTAGAGGATCTGAGGGGAGATGAGGATGAAAAGCAGCCAGGATAGGCTTTCAGTGGTAACCTCTGCCTCAGGCACAACTAAATCCAGGAAGGGATATCTGTCCACAGCCTGGGACATTGAGAATAAATTGTGGCATTGAAAAAATAATTAGTACTACACACCAGTAGTGCTCAAACATGGTAGGCAGCTGCAAATGTATCTAGAATATGTAATTACGATCTCATTTTAAAAAGGAAAAGTTTAGCCAAAAACCCTGTAAGCAATGTAATTTAAAATTAAATATCCATCTAGATGTATGACATTCTACATCAAATATTCTGTAAATTCTACAGGCTCTACAGTAAATAACTCAGTTCCAGATAGAAGACCACTGTAAGGTAGTAGAAACAGTGCTTCATGGCTCCACCGCATATATGGTGCCTGTAAAATCTCAGAAAGTGGATCCTCCAAAGCACCACAGTGTGAGCAGAGCAGAGGTCCCTCTCTGCCTCCCACAACAGACAGTAGTGGAAAAACCTTCCTGTAAGTATGAATTGTGAAAATACACATATGAACACACTTGTCTCCACCACAACCACACGCGGTTAAAATCTCTCAGTACTTACACAAGCATAGTGCTCTTGGCATTTTCTCTGTAATCACACACCCTTCAAAATTTCTTACAGGCTCCTTGGACTTATAATATATGCACGTGTATAGAATGAATGATTTTCAACAACTGAATGGAAGCGTCTGAGTATAGTGATACATAAGAAGGCTTCTAAATAGCCTGTGGTATACACGCAAAGCATAAGTATATGCAAACTTGGCTTGTGCATATCCATTAGCATATGTGTAAGTACATCCTAGAAGGCCTTTCTGATACAATTAATATGGGAAGAGCTCACTCTAGGAAATATAGTTCACTTTTCCCCTTTGTTCAAAAGTTTAATCCTACAGTAACTGGAGAAAAGAGATGAACCTGGTAACCTCTACATCCTTTCCCTGCAGATGCAAAGGCAACAGCAGCTCCTGGAACTGAAAGCACACATGCACAGCACTTGGAGCCAGCACTTGGCCTTGTGCTTGCCCGCAAAGACAGGGAGTATATATCATAGGGTGCGTGGGGTGGCAGACACAGAACGATGTGCCTTCTGAGATGGTTCCTGAGCCCAGGGGCACAGAACTGAAACAGGGTTCTCGGTTATCTTTGAAAATCGGTATGCATAAGGCACCTTGTTACCACCAGTCATGCCCAAATTTAACAGTGCAGCACCGAGCTGTTCTCCCCGAACACTTTCCTAAGGAGCCTAGTGCTTTCTAGTTAGGCTACAGTTCTCATTAGGTCTCAAAGATCTTCACAAGCAAAACTTCCTCAAAGACCCTGCTTCAAGGCCTGGGCCCACATCTTTTGATCCAGTTCCTTGCCTTTTTGTCCCGCTAACTTCAGTGCACTTGTGTTTGTTTTACCATACGCTGTGGCACCTGTTCCCATGGCAGCACTGCACGGAGGGCAGCAGCCTGCCAAAACTTCCCTGCGGCCTTTCCAGCGGCTGCAATTCAACCTGCCTGCTCGGTCTGCGCAGAGGAAAACCTTGCGCCTCGGGTTGCTCTGCTGTTAGGAGACAAAGAGGGCTCAGCAGAGCAGACTTCTTTAGCTGTTTATTTTTAGCATTGTAGTGATACCAGAAACATGGAAGTAAACAGGAGGTTGTCAAGCTGTTGTGAGTAGCACAGGATTAAACCCCTGACACTGAGGAACCCACGGGCTACAGCGGTTTATTAAGGAGATATTTGACTGTAATTTTTAGGATACTTGATTTCAAGTGTTTACGGAAATGACTATTCTTTCTTAATTTGACACATTTCAACGTTTTCCCGTTTCATGCCGGAGTTCAGAACAGACCCGGACGCCTCTGTGGGCGGGTGCCACTGCCCTCTCCTGGACACAGCCCGCAGGCCAGCAGCTTGCTTCCCTGTTTCGCTCTGCAGAATGACATAATGGAATATGCAGTATATGTATTTTTAGAAACTAAAGAGGTAAATTCCGTCCTCCGTTCTGAATATAAACCTGGTCCTGCATGCCCACCACTAGAGTCCGAAAATCTTCAGCTTCGACCAACTGTAATCTGACCAGAGGGCCCAAAGCAATTCCCAGAGGAAGCCAGTACTGGCAGAGCGAGGCCCTTCCCAGAGAAGGGAGGCAGGCTGTGCAGGGTTCTGAGGTGAACCCTGATTTCAGCTATGTGGAATTATTAACTGGGAGGAGGGTGGCATCACAGCTCTAACAGTAATCTCTTTTTTCACACAACTACGTTTCATAATACAAACTCATGGTTTAACTGTAAGAAAGAACTTTGTTTGGCAAGACTGTCTAAAAGCCACACTGTCCAAAGTCATAGACAAACACACAGACAGTTCCTCACTGCACACATCAGCTAACTCTTTGTTCAGGCAGTGATGAATGCAATAAATACACCATGAACTGCAAAGGAAGGAAGCAGGTAACAGAGGTATAAAACTACAGCTATGCAGCGGCAGGATCATGTCCCTGCTCCCTCTGAGGTCAGACACACCCTTGCTTCAGTGACAAGGAGTCAAGGCCAACATCTTTGGCATGAAGGCTCCGAAGAGTTTAAGTCTTCATATGAATGAAAGAATAGAAAAAAGCAAGAATATCCCAAGAAGACTGAAGGTAACATAAGCCTCATCATCTTCATACCAAATCTCTGCTCTCCCCTGTTGTTTTCCCACTCAGAACAACTCCGAAAACAGTCTTCCTGAACAGCACCGGAAACACTTCTGTTCTCAGGAAAATTAACGCTTAATTTTGTTAATATTTACTAGTTCGCATATTAATATTTGCTAATGCATGTAAGGGTAAATGAAGGATTTTCCTAATGAACTGAAATATATTTACTCACAAATTTGATGTGAAAGCATGGCCCTAAGAGATCACAGATCAAGGAGCAATGGAAAGTAGGACAGGAAAGAATATAAACAAGGTTCCATACAGCTCCATAAGGAAATGGACAGAATTACCAAATAGAGAATGTTTAACCTCTGCTGTGTGCGGTTGCCTGAAAAGAAAACAGAAAAACAACAACAAATTGACTATACTGAACCTCACTTCCAGCTCACAGATGATTGTATACTTACTGGGCTGCTATCTTAATATACTTCTTCAACAGCTGAACACGTTTGCTGAGTTGAGAGCAAAGACAAATCTCAGTGACCACCCAGAACTGAATTTCATTAAATCTTCTTAAAAACAAGTCCAGATTTGCCGTGGTCTTTTTAAAATTGTGCCTCCCAAAAGTGTGATAGATCAATTCCAGCTAGGAAAAAGAAAATAGTTTGGGACACTTTTTTAGAAATCTTATCTTTTGGGCAGAGGAAGAAGACTAAGAATGATGAGGTAAGTATCTAGCCTGAAACTTGCTCTGCAGTTTACATTTATTGCTGTAAATGACAAGGATGCAGGTTGCAAATCCAGTAGACATTAGCTGAGGCATACTAAAAGCATAATTACAGACTATGTATAAATAGTTTAAGACCTTAAAACATACATAAGTAATTCAGTAAGCAGCACAAGTGCAGAAGTTTAACTTTATTTTTGCATTTTACCTAAAACATTAAGAACACCTTATACTTTTAAAACTTGTAGGTGGTTTTATTGTAGTATTTTTGAAGATCAAGCTTAGAGAAAGTTTTGCAAGTTATGCACAAACCTACAATGTACAACTAAACATTTTCTAACAGATTCTAATCTGATGAATAGATAGATCCTCATACCTCATGCACACAGTTGAAAAGCTCCCAGTCATAAATTGTCATCTGATGTGCTAAGTCTTTGGAGCTCATCAGTTCGAACGTTCCTACTGTACCCGTCGACGGTCCTTCTTGTTCTGGTAATGGTGCCTACAAATGGAAAAATGGTATGAAAATATTTTAGAAATACATTCCGTGACTGGTGCTTTTCTTCCATAACGTTTCTGACTTTTTTTTTTCCGTGTGACCAGTTTCCTAGGCATGTTTCTAACAGCAAAATGAAATTTGCTTTTAACCACAGGATGGCATTAGGAAATGAGAAGCCCTGTGCAAAATCAGTATCCATTATGCACAGGATAGTCAGGAAAATTCTGAAAGCTCTTCAGAAGCACTGTAAGGAAATAACACAGACTGTTCTCAGTGTGTTATTTTTAGCATTGTTCTAAAATTTGAAGCCAGAAATAAATACTTCAATACACGTTGTGCTAACTAAAGCATGTCTGTTTAGGAGCATAGGTCTTTCCACACAGCTTTTGTTATCAGTTTCCTTTTTTGCATACACAAATAACTAGACCACGAAGCACAAGCCAAATGCTTCTGCAAAATTATTTATTCTAGTGATGAGAATTATTACATCTGCCATACTTCAGAAATCTGCAGTCATTGCAAGATCTTCTGATCGTTTATAACATAAGCCTCATACTTTCTCTCTGACAGTACAGGGATGCACTATTTGTGATTGCAAAACTAGCTATGCTAATTACAATTATATGCACACAGTCTTGGCAGAAAGAATCCTTTAAATCATTCAAGTTAAAACATTTTTGAAAAACACTTCCATACCACCCAAAAAATGAGATGAGATACACAGTTTTGCAGACAACTAAGTCTTGTATCAGAGAGATTTAAAACATGGCTTGAGATCAAGTCAGATTTGAAGCAGTAGCTTCCCGAGAACCCGAGTTTTAATTGTTTTGTTTCCAGGAGAGGGCAGTAGAGTTCACTTATAAGTTTCTCAATTTCTCCTAGGGTCTTTGTTCGCTAATCAGGGAGCAGGGAATTGTCAACAGGCTCTTTTCCGAGTACAAACTCAATAGAGTCTGCAAGATTAACAGATCATATTTACATTTATCCTTTTATGTAGGAATATTACAGTATCAATAGAAAAAGCACTGACTGGATTAATACATCAAATCACTTCCTCAATAACACGCAGCATGTAGAAGCATTTCTGTATGAATTCTTACTTTGTACTCTCGGGAAAACTTGTCTTTCAAATCATAGAATAATTTAAAATTATTAAGCTAAACTGCAGGCATTATTACCTTAAAAGCTCAGTCTACAATTCAAGAAAAAAATAGTGTATGTAAGTATTATCTAAAAAAACCCACGACTGCCATCAATCTTATAACAGCCGGCAGATTGCTCTGGATTGAGATCTGCACAAACACAACATTTCTTCAGTTTAAGACAGAGTCTGAATTGTAAGTAGAGCATTTTGGTGTAGAAAATCCTAGTTTGTGGAAATCTGTGGAAAGAGAATTGCCCAAAGACTGAAAGAGGACTTTTTTCCCCTATTTGGAGACAACACAACATAGCTGTTACCATAACAAACACATATTTTCCAAGGCTAGAAAAGAAGCACTTAGAAGTAAACTCATTGCATATCTGAAAATTAATCTAACCCAGAACAATTTTCACATGGGAATCGCCAAGTGTAATGTGAATAAATGTACATGCATAGGCAGCAGCCACAAATTGAAATGTGAAAGGATTAAACTGGGAGGCAGGCGAGGCTGTAACATTCTGCAATTTGTTTATGCCTGTTTGAAAAAATGCAGCTGATAAAGGGATGTATTCTGTTAGGCAGTGTTGACAACCTTTTTTAAGGTCCTAAGTGTTCCTCCCTAACTACTACTAAAGTCAGTCCAGTTGATGAAAACTAGCACATTGCATCCCTGTGTCTTAAAGCTCACTATAGTGTTTCGAATACTTGATCCATGGTAAATAGCATGGGGGAAAAGGCACAGAAAGTCATGACAATTTCCTGCCAAAGCTATGTCTACACAGACAATGCAGAGACATAAAAGTACCCAGCACAGTTGCACTGATGCAACACCCCTGCTTTAGAGTAGCAAGCCCCATGAAGGTATCTACTTGGCAGGATTAATTAACCTTAAGGGAACACCAGAATTTAATAAACTGAACAAGAGGTATCTCCACATGGCACTACAGTATGCTGGATGTGCATTCCCTGGTTACTAAATTGAAAGCAGCAGCAAAGCACAGATTTTACTGTATCTATAAAAGAAATCAGGCATACATACTAAGTGGCTTGTTAAAAGCATACAGGAGGCTGAAACAAGGCTAGGAGTAATAGAGTTCATGCTGACATGACTTGGCAATGACATTTGTTTTTAATGAAATAAAAGGAACAAAAAGTACAGTCAAATCAAACTCTATAAAAGCAGACCCCATGGAGATTGTTAGAATTACTGTATAAACCGTAAGTACTTATGAACAATTCTACCTAAGAAAAAACAGACTCTCTACTAGGAATATTTTCTGTTATCTACTTAGAGTCATCTGAGATTCTGAAACAGTAGTTTGTGGGGTTGAGAAATAGAATGTTTTTAGGAATTTACTGTTGGAATCAAGTCCTCAGAACGCTTTAATCAGTAACATCCATCTTCAACATATCTATCTGTGTGGCCTTGAGGAGGCAATTCTGTAATCAGGAATTTCTGCATGTCTTCGGGAGAATATTCAGGTCTACCTAAATGCTCAGTGTGACAGAATACTGGGATCAAGTGCTGTCGTGTGGACCAGATGGATTTCTGCTCTAGTTTAGGAAATTATGACATTACCTTGTTTTAATTTTGGGGCTCATCCCATAGCATTGTGACCAACCCTTTGTTGTGAATGTTTCCACTAGTTTTTACCTAAAGCATGATAATGCAAAAAAGGTCAGGTGTTAAAGAGAACTGAACTTCCTGACAACTGCATACATACATACCAGTGAATCAAACTGATCACGTGGGCAAGCAAACAGCCGTCCATTAACACTCAGAGTTGTAAACACTGAAACATCATGCGGTTTGAGCACGACCTTTTCTGTAAACATGAAACAACAGATTGTTTATTATATAAACAGTCATGATATATATGTAGAATTTACAGAAGGACTGATCCAATAGCTGCACAGATCACCCTTCTGGGAACAAATTTTCCACAGTTAAACAATGTCCAGGATAGAAAATAGGTAACTAAAAGGTCCTCTTTATTGAAGAAACACGACAACAAGCTCATCCCAAACCAGTCTCCTATGGAACTGGCATATGGAACTAGAACCTCAGCCCCAGACTGTACAGACAGGTCAAGAAGCCTGTGCTTCCACCTCTAGAAACTGCCTGCAAAAATTCAACCACGATTAGGGACTCCATTCATTCTTCTCTGAGCTGTAAGCATTCAGAGAACTGTTCTTAATAGAAATTGCCTTGGAAGCCAGTAACTGCATAAGGAGGTGATGAAATGCAACTGTATTCAAATCTCATTACAGCAGTTCTGAAAGAGCTTTCACTCACAGGTAAAGAAAAGATAAAGTAACACAAAACAGTCTCTTCCAGCATGCATTGGCTTTCAGGAAATCTGACAATAAAAAATTGCTGCAACTGCAAAAAGGAGAGCTGCCTGGTGTCAGTTCTCAGGAAGTGAGCTGCTTTTGGCAAGGCACAACTGTTTGCAAAAATGCCTTCCAACACAGCTCTTACTAGCTGTGTTGTGCCCACACAGTCACATTCACCCAGAGCACTTCAGCAACACCAGTTCTCTAGCAGTATTCACCTTGCAGTTACTCTCTCATTCCCACAGCCTACAGTGGGGGCCTGACTCCTGACCCTTTCAAACACTAGGTCAGTGGGCTTGGCACTAAGTTGCTCAGTAGTGGTTTGCATGGACAGAGCAGCTAGAATGGCAGTGACCAGAACTGGAATGTCTGCTCCGACATGTTTTCTGATGCTGCTAATTCATCTGTCTAGCCTGACATTATCCATGCTTACCTCCTGTTTCTGTTGTTAAAATCTCTTGCAAGTCTTACAGTGAAGGAAACCTGGGGTAGCTCTACTCTGTAACATGCAGATACATAAGCTTCTCCATTTTTCCCGTCTCCCACGTGAGTTCCAGTCTGTGCCTGCAGCAGGCAAAGACTTGCCTCTGAGTTAGAACCTGTGTACCAGCTGAACATGCACATTGACATAAAAGCCTTGACTAACTTGCTCTTTCAATCTCTCCCAACATTCTGCTTCACTGTAAGCAAGAAGTGTCTAAGATGATGCAAATACAGTACCTCCTCCTGAACTCATCTTTACTATGATGAGGCCTTCTCCAGAACCCAGCTTATCTGCTACTGCGCTGATCACCTCCTTCACAGAGGAAGAAACTGGCACCCGGATAGTGGTGTAGGTTTGGTCTATGCAGTACACCTTAAACAGAACTAAAGAAAAAAGAATTGTGCTGTGTATGCCACATGTAATAACCACAGAGATTTCACTGTACGGATTACTTTCACTTCAGTAACCACTCCTCAGAAACGAAACAAATAAAGCAACAATAAATCACTACAGGTTTGACAACTCCCCATTCCTCAGATGTTCTACAATTTCTAGGATAGAAATCTCTGTTTTCCCAGAGCTTTTAGCAAACCATGCAGTACTAGCATTACAGTATTGCTACGTTATTTATGGATGCCAATTTAATCTGGCACTTTGTTATGTTCCAGACGTTATAATATTTTAAATTAATACTTCCTTTCAAGAGTCAGAAAACTGGCTGCAAACTCTCTTAATTATAGGAAAATAATTTTCATATTTACAAAATAGATTTGAAAATAGTTTCTGTTAAAATCAGAACTTAAATCCAATTGTGTTGCAACCTGCTTTGTACAAGCAAGTATGTAATTCCTGAATCAAGAGTGTTGTAGACTAAGAAGAAAAATACCCTGACAATACGAATACACTTGAGTGTACAGTACAAATTGGCTCACAGAGTAATACATGAACCCAGGCCTCTGGCTGCCTAGAAATCAGAATCACTTAGCCTACATTAGCCTGCAATGTACATTAGCCTGCAAAAGCATGGCAGCTCAAAGTGAGAGGAATTTAAGACAGTAAACGCTAGCAAAATACTCCTTCAGCTCAGCTGTCAAGAACAAGCCAAGCAGCCCCTGGGATATGAGCTGTCCATGGATAGTTCAATGGTCAGTGTGCTGCCAGCTCCATGCAGCAATACAAAAAGGGCAGTTATTGCCTGTCCACACTGACACAAGTTGTACTTTCCTGGCAGCAGCAACTGTTTTGCTCTTTTGTGGAACTAGAAGAAACACTTTCGGACAACAGAAGCTGCATGCCTGGCAGGATGTCTGCTGTTCACATGCAGTTACTTCCAGCCTGTGAAATAGCTCTTTTCATGGGTTTGATTTATACCATCAGCTTTCTCAGCTATATGACCTTGTATTTTGTTCCCTTATTTTTACTATTGTTCACTAGCAAGAGCTATCCTTTACTTTCAAACACCTTGAAGCAGAAGTTATTTTCTATGATGAAGATGCACCAAAACAACCATTGAGAGACTGGTCCTAGCAGTTGCAAAGAAATCATCAGATTTATGAGTTTTAAGGGGCATGTATCTTTGCATGAACAATGAACAGATCGCATCAGCAGAGCTCAGGATTTTGCTCACATAGCAGTGCTTTAAGCTGCCCAAAGTAAAGGACAACGTGAAAAGCCAGTACAACTGAAAATGATATTCTGATACACAGCTCTAAATTTTACTTTAATCTCTTCAGAGAATGAAACAATAGCAATAGGGCAAACCAGCAGATTTTGTTTCCTAGGCAGTGTGCCACAGGGCAGAAATCCACCGCATGATTATCTGTTCCACTTCTGTCTCTCAAAAGAACAGCTGTATATGTTAGCTTAAACTACGTAAGGGAGACATAGGCTCAAACATGACCTTCAGCACCCACTATTTATTGCACTGCCAGGACCTGCAGAACTCTGTCTGTACTGGTTCTTACCTGGTTTGTTCATTCCTTATTTTAAAGGTTTCTACATCTGAGGAAGCACAGTATTTAATAGCACAAGTAACTAAGGGAAAAGACCAGGAACACTTCAAATCAATGATGTAGAATATTGGACTAGCAAAAGCAGAGTTTATTTCAGGCCAGACTTCAAAACTGTAGGTAGGCGCTTTTGTTTACTTTTAGACCATTTTGGGCAGAGAGACAAATTTACTGCAAAGCTAAGCGGCTCAAGAAAACTTTGCAGAGAAGGAACTCACCTTCGTCGCTACCTCTGATAGGCTGGCGTTTCTGTGCTCTGTCATCACTTGTGTTGAACAGCTGCAGAAGAACTTTGTGCTGAAAATGAATGATCAGGGTTCACATTAATGCAGAATGAAAAATTATGCGGTAAACATGAACTACAATAATCTCTTATCAATGACAGGAAAAAGAGTATCAATGCAAAATTTGACAATGTTAAAAGCTATAGCTCAACGTGTTGTTTTAATATATCCATGATCACTAAAGAGTAGATGCTTATGGATTTCCTGTGCTAAAGCTTTTACTTTGGAAAATGGAAAAAATGTATTATCTTACCTTCTTCTGTGGTGCTTTAGGTTCTTCAGAACTATCAAAAGGCAAAGCACAGAATATATAATAATATATTATCCAGAAGATTTTGTGTACGAAATCACACATAGAACACAGATAACTTGTCAAACTATCATATCAACATATTAATGTTTGCATGTATGAAATGACTCAATGACACCATAGTTATCTGTGACCAAGGCAGGGAAAATACTATACAAAGTCCATCTAGGTATGAAATAAGCATCCAGTTTAGTTTCAATGGTGTGTACATAATTTCTTACTCCTTCTGTCAACCTTTCAACAAGATTTTAGCGTTTGCAAGAATGATGTGGAAAGAGAGCGCCATAGACATTCATCCAAACAAACTTGCATGCAAACATTTAGTCTTGTATGATTGAGTGCCATTCACAAAATGGATTTTTAATAGATATAAGCAATAAATTTTCTTCATTTATTTACTGAGAAAAAGGGTGGGGGAAGTAAAGAAGCAAAAACTGTGCTTACACTTGCTTTACAATTTTCTCTAGCTCTGGAAGCTGCTCCTTTAGTGCTGCAATCATTCTCGTATCATCTGATACAGATACATAAAATTCCTGTAAATGATACAAAATAGTCTTTAAATAACTATAGGGGTAAATGAGCATAACTCAGGATAGAGGATTATGAGATGACATCTGATAGCTTAATGGTTATAAAGAATTATAATCTGCGTAGAGGAACACATGCTGGGCTTAACCCTCTATTACTTCTACTTGTTTATCTCCAGCTGATTTAAAGCAAGAGTTACACATGCAGAAGCGAAGCCTGATGAGGCTCCTTAGTACACTGTGTAACCACTGACTGGTTCTGCAAAAGCTGCATTTTCAGATTATCAAGGGTAAAGACTATAAAACCCACAGATAATCTGGTGTGATAGGTTTATTTTACCCACTAATGTTGTAGTCCTTCCTTAGTGGTTCATTTGCTACTCAGTTGTTGACTCACAGCTACTCCAGTCCACTACAATACTACCTCTTTTAAACCCTACTGAAACCTCTTCCTGCCAAACCTACATCAAACTGTCCCAAAGAAGGATCTATATGCTTGCAACTAGTAATTGTTCTGTAACTTCTGGACTAATGAAAGACACTATGTCTGTATCCAAAGTTTGTCTATTATAAAAAGCTTTCCCATGTGGGCTTGCTGTTATATCTGTCCTACTTAAGGCCTCCCTCTATTCCCCTCTCCTAACTCTTACCTTAGATTCAGTTTTAAGTGATTTGGGGCAAGAACTTCCATGTAGCCAGTCACATAGCTGATTGTGTTCCATAAACACAACACATAATAATAACTGCAATTACGACAACTTAACATGACTTTGGCAATGCATCTTATCTTAGAAATAAAAGGATATGGCATCTACCACAAAGACCTCACAAGCAATATCTGAGGAACTAAATGATTTCAAGGGATCAGAAGGGTTCTGAAGACAAAGACCTTAAGTTCCAATTGCTGCAGTACAGCTTTCATTCAAATGAAACGGATTGTTGGTTTTGTAGAGTGAGAACCCTCCAAGCTCCTTCCTGGCACACCTCAGGAAGGCATAAACAGCCCCCCAGTTCAACCTGTACAGCCTCTGAACTATTCACAAGAAAATACTAAAAAACAAAAAAAAAAAAGCAGATTTATCTCTTGCTATAAGGTATCTACCCATGCAGTGCTTTGAAAGGGGTCTGCAACTCCGGCAGATATTTCCAGAGGTCGAGAGTTTGACAATGGTTCAAGTACTGTTGTAGCGCCTATACTGTCTGCAGCTAAACCTGATAAAACAGAGTTATGAGTTTGCACTTTGAAATGACTTATTTCTCTTTAGTTCATAACAGAATTCTACAGACTAGAAATAGGCTTTCAGCTTATCTTGCATGGTAGGTACTTTTCAGTACAACGATACAATTCCTTTATACCTCCAAAAAGGCCATTGCTGCTTCATCTTCTTGTAGTAAATCTCCATATAAAGCAGCCCACTGCAGAACCAGTCGAATGACTCGCCTTTTATTGTTGAGGGCATAATCCATTTTCTCCTGCTCTGTACCCTGGGAAGGCTGGGCATGATAGGTGCCATGGTGTCAAGGAAAATGCTCAGTGATTGAAAATATCAAAACCAGTGTGAATTCACAAACAACTGACTTCCAACAAACTATTTCCAGGGTGTTCAAATGTAACTTTCCAAAACACACTTTTGATTTCAGACTGCTGCTAGCATAAAGACTTGTGAACCTTTCACATTCATACTAAAAAGTAAAAAGACAGTGAATTCTCTAAAGAGCACAGGAATGATCACAATCCCACCACAGAGACAGTTGCTGTAGGGGAGCAGAACAGAAATGACACTTGGAACAATAGAGAAGAGGATTAATCATGGAGACTGAGGAAGGGCATTTCACCTTGTTCTTCTTTGGAGACAGCTGAAGAAAAAGAACACTTTGTGTTTATTAACAATTCCAGTCTTCCATTTGTGAAGAAGACTATGGGAATGAAGCATCAGTGTTACTCCTTTTATTTTTAGAAGTTACTGTAACCCAAGGTGAACCTCAGTCCCACTAGGGCAGGGGGACCAGGAAGCTTAGCCTATAGAGACATGGGGTAAAATAAAAAATTCTGTAGTAGCCTCATCTTACACATGAGGAAAGCAGAAGTTTCCACTCTACCAAATAAAGCATACTGGGGACACAATACTTTGTGATAGCTATTTTGTGATAAACAGTAAGAAAAAATGGGAAACATTTCATTGACCTTTTTTCATGATAAAGTGTCAGCATTACAAAAATATACAAATACTTTTAGCAAAAAGGCCAAAAGTAATATTTATCGAACGCAAGAAACCAAGAAAAAAGTAAAGGCACAATGGGCAACAAACTGAGATAATTTCGGCTTTTAACCTATGTGAAAATGAAGAATAATCCCCAGCAGAAATAGGATATGACAATTTGTGTGCCTACTCGCTGATCAGAAGTTAACAATGTATATTTAAACTGTTTCCCAGTAAACTGATAGCTGACTGTGAAGTAAGCACAGAATGATTGCAGTTACGTCTTCAACTTTTCTTCCCAGATACCAAAATTCTGATTCTTATTGTCATGCATAATATTATTCCCAGTTACACAGCAGTGTTCAATATTAACATACTGACAGGCTTTCACTCACAGTAAAGTCCATCATCCTTTCAGGGTACACTTTCAGTTGTTCTAAGACAGATTTTAAAATATTACCTAGAAAATCAAAATTAGAAATCAAAAGTACCTATTTATTTTAAGCTTCTCAGATAGAAGCAGTTGTCTAAGAAATTCTAATAAAATATCATGTGAAAAAGCAGCTCACACTTTCCGAATGATCCTCCTGCCCCAAATCCCTGCAGTGATTTGACATGCTACCAGGGCTACCGGGGCACTCATTTGACTGACAAAATTTCAGAAATCTGCATTTTCATTTCACCCAGACAGGTTTAAAATGACTAAACATGTCAGTACATTTATGGGAGTCCGTAAGTCAAAGGGTCATAAGAAGTAAATAATTTATTGTAAGCTATGTGCCCTCATGTCTCAGGGAGCAAGCCTAACATTCTTCTGAGTAGTTTTTCTCATGCCATTTTTACTTTTCAAACACTGTAATCATTTAATGTATTTTTACTTTCTTGTGAACTGACTCACCACAGTGAGTGGTAAATTTTCTGTATTGTTACTGCTCACTTATATTAATTGCTCCTTTATTAACATTATTACAGGGAAAATCAGTGAAGGGTTCTCTCACTTTTACGGGACCTACAGGATGCAGATTCATGGCAAATATCATGCATACTTGCAACAAGTGTCAGATAATTGTAAAATATTTATCAACACCAGCGTGGTTAGAGATCAATATATATGTTTCTAGTTCTGTCTAGCATATGCTAGCAAATGGAAGCAATTCTGAAGTCTGTCCTTCCCTGCATGGGAACGCTTAACCGTATCAGCAGCTGTGCAAAATCAGCAACCATTACTACACCAGAATGCAAACTATTTTGCTGGCATGATGGTAACGGAGGTTCACGAAATATACATACAGAAACATACTAAAGGACTACCATCTATAGAAAGCAAAAGAGGAGTTTATACTTCATAAGTTTTTAGAGAGTGGTCCTTTAAAGATGCACGCCTGCACACATGCTCACATACCTGCACTATCCCAGGTGTACTTTTGGAGGTGCTAACCTACTGCAAGTATTCTTTAGGACTTCGTCCTGCCTCCCTCTGACAAGCTGTAGGTCTAAGAATTTGTCCATTTCCATCTCTGTGTGGAAGAGAGGGAAACAGGGGCCTTGGTCCAACACACAGTATGGCAGGGGGTTTGGAACTAGATGATCTTAAGGTCCCTTCCAACCCTTACCAGTCTATGATTGTCTAGCTCTACTCGTACTTGCATGCTGCCAGCTAAAATAGTAACCTAAGTGGGTATAGGAAAATAGATTTGTATTGATTCAAAATTGGGAGTTGGAGCAAAACCAGTGTTTCTGACTGAATTGCCTCTCTCCTTTTTGTGTTTTAATTTCCTCACTGAGCATAACTAATCTCTCCCTAGTCTCTCAACACCAGCAAACCTTTTTGTAGAATGATTTTGCTCAAAAAAGACAAGCTTTGTTAGCAACCTTTCAAATCTAACAATAAGTTTCAACGGTACAATCAACAGAGCACAGTTTGATTTTCCATATTCAGAATGGACCAAATAAACAATAATTCAGCTCTAGGAAAAGCTGACACTAAAGCAGTGGGATACCAGTTACTTCCAGCCCTCCTTTTCCTCCCTGAAAAGAATTAGCATGATGCTTGCCACGACCCACTTAAGACCGTGGTCTGAGCCTGTTCTCCAGAATACATTTCATCACAATTGAGTATGTATACATAAGTAATGCTATCACTTTGATCTTCAGAAAAGCTTTTCCCCTATAAACAACGAAGTACATTTTTGCTTATGCATCTTGATTTTCCCAGTTAGTGGATATCAGAGGTATACTATTATAAATGGGGACAGACAAATCTGAGTTGCAAATAGACTGATTGAAAAATATGAGCTAGATAAATTGGAAAAAAACCAAATGAAACAAACATACAAAGTTCTGTCCTTTCCTTCCCCTCTCAAAGTTGTCAGCAACAGCATCTCATAATATTTTTGATATCCAAAACTATGTGGTTTCGGAAAATGTGTTTGTTTCAGGTGTACAAACAATTTTCTGCAGACCAGTTTTTTGGGTCCAAAGGTTTTAAAAACAATTACTGTCCTTGCTAGGAGTAACACAAATGGATTCTCAGGCTTGCCAGACAAGGACACAATGTTCCATTTTGTGGTTTCAGGGTGTTAGCTTTCCTAGATGTCACTCGCCCCACTGAGCTTCAAGGAAAGCACACTTTCACACCAATCTGATTCTAAAAAATAAATAGGGAATTGAAGTTATTATACCCCTGTCAGAATTCTATAAGCCAGAAAACGTTATATGTTTATTTAATGCTCCCTGTCACTTGATAGCTTCAAGTCACTGTGAACAAGGAAAACTCTCAGTGCCCAACAGCTCCCCAAACTAAATGACTTGCCAGAAACTGTCTGATGGACATTTTACAGACTCTTTCTGTAAAACATGCAGACAGTACGAGAATCACCTCCAGCAATCGATGCTATCCTCATAAGTATTTGCATGCAATTGACGTTTCTTGCAGTTTGTCAACATTTGCTATAGACCATTATTATTAGAGATTATTATTTTTATTCGTAACTATTATGACAGCACCTAGAAATTGCTTACCCATTATTCTACTAGTTTAGGCACCTTTTTGCTTGAAGCAGTTTGCAGCTTGTAATCTATAAAGTAGACCACTGAAATCACTAAAACATTATGATCTCTGTTAAAATCTAGATGCTGTAGTTCAGAAAAAAAAACCAAATCAAGAAGAAAGGATACGGGAAGGGCAATCCAAACTTTTATGTAATTTCATTTATCTGGTGGAGGAACAGTACATTTCTTTCCCTTGGAATACTAATCAGCACAGGAAAGATAGATAAAGTTTTCATGCTCCGGGACTGTATCTCATCATGGGTATACACTATCTGTTTCAGAGTTGTTGAGCTATGTATGGACAGCTGTTCATCAGACACTGAGAACCTACCCACAAGGCACAGTCTCTATGAAACGTGATGTACTTCTTGAGAGAGAGAAGTTTCAGTCTTGCCACCAGCAGGGATAACTGTTAAAGGGATGTAACTTTTTCTTTACAAAAGGATATTGTGCCATCAAGGCCGGGCAGAGCTGACTATTTGGCATAAAAACACAGTGCATCATAATAAAATCATTTAAAACAGAATCTGTGAAAAGAGAAGAAAGAAAACAGTCCATTAAGCCCTCGCAAACAGCTTGGGGATCACGAGGATGAGTTTTCCTGCCACCGAAGTATCTTATTAGCCCTCTGCAGATAATAAAGGGGTCTTTCTGCAGTTTGTTTGTACATATTAAGTATGAAAATGGGAAATGAACAAATATGAGCTGTAATATTAAGCTTTTATTCTTGTCTGCATGAATTTTATTGCACTGTTGTTAACAGGCATTTGCTTGTGTCAAAGGGAAATTTGGCACAGCAAAAAAACCCCAACAAACCAACATCTGTGTTACAGTGAAACATTTGGATATAATCACATTAAAACATATATGACCAATATGCTTGACATTCTCTCTGGCAAAAACCGGCAAGCTATTTTTAATGTTAAAATGATCTGTGGTAGCGCTGGTGTAAATCCCAGTTTGCCTTGTCTTTGTATTTATGGCAACAAGAAAGATATATGAGGCCCAGCTGCAGAGGCCAGAATCAGTTTGGCAGTGAGACTAAACTTTCTTTTACTTTTAACTATACGAGTCTTACATGGAACCACTGAAAAACAATAAACACAATACCCTGGGGTATCATTTCTATGTGCAACTTTTGAGAATGAGAAACATTTAAAAACCCTGTCTGTAAGGGATCTCAGAAAAAACTTGATGAGATAACTGTGAAATGTAGTATTACATCATGGCTTCCACTGTATTCATGTATGAAAATACCTCTCAGTTGACAAAACTAACCTCCAGAAGGGTGGGACTTTTTCATTCCATAATATTCAGAGCAAAGTGGATTTTAACAGGAATTTAAACTAAAGGAATGCATAAACTAAAAATTTGATTTCACAGCATCCTGAGCTTCTGTATCTTAAATACAGCTTTGCTTGTGAATTGTGATGTTTTGTATCCCATTAGGACATAACTATAATCTTGTCATTGGATGCTTTGGGGAAAAGTTTTAAAAGATTTAAAAAATGATTCGTTTTAGACAATTGTATAATAGATGCATACTATGAATAACAAACTTCTGATTATATACTTGTCAGCTTAAAGAACAACATTCTGCTTGTAATCCTAATAAACAGGTATCTGTGAAGACTATAATTTTTATTCTTAAAAGTGGTTAAAACACACACTGTAAAAGGATTTATGCAATCTTTCAATTCTTCCATCATTTATGAACAGTATATAGGTTTCTCTGGTATGATGAGGTCATTAACAGATTACCTGGATTTACGAATGCATTTGAATATACACTTAGACATCTGCAATATAAAAAGAACTGGCTAAAGTGATATTATGTAGCTTAATATAAAAGTCTCTCCATTACTTTATCATAATTAGGAGGATTTTTTTGTGTCTGACTCTTCATAAAAATTGAAATACTTACTAACAGTAAGTCAGCAAATATCTGTATCCCTGGATGTAAATTCTCTGTTCTCTTTACACTAATGAAAAGCAGCCTACTAAATGCAGTTTCAGCAACCTGCATTCATGGGACTTGACCCATGGTGTGCTGAGTTCTTCTGAGTAACAATTTTTCTTCCCCTGCGCATGGGAAAGTATCACAAACAAGTATCTTAAACTGTAATACTTTAAATGTGATATGGATATGAAAATTCGGGAATATTTATACTAGCATAACGCAAAGGCTGGAAGTACCAAGCTAATTCACAGTATAAAGTGACATCCAGAACTAGAAGTAGCACTATCGTTGGGTGGTAATGCATGCTGTGTCCTGGCCTTAGAGTTGTGCCCAATCAAAGTCATGACCAGTGATCTGGCACATTTTGGAATGTTACCGTTCTACTCTGAACCGAATGTACAGATACAATAGAGTGGGCTATGAGGACCAGATTGTTATCTTTAATTCTAGGTTTCCTAGGTCTTCTTGGGGTTGTTTCAGAGCAGTGGATAGTTCTTATTCTGGAAAAAAACTATCACTAGCTGCTTTTCAAAGCATCACATTGCAATGTTCCCCCAGGAAGACCATCTTACTCAGTAATAACAACACAGCCTTTGTCATGTCGATACCTGTTGCTTCAGTTAAAGTCACTTCAAGGCGCATAGTTTCTAGAAAGTGCTCTAAAATTTTCTCTGGGGTTCCTGACATCACAATATACCTGAAGGAGGGAAAGCAACAGTTACTGTCTCATAGGCAAAACAGCTTGTCAAGAAAGTGTTGTGTACCAGTCAGAAGACAGGGACTGCTGAGTACCAGAGTACAAATACCTGCTCTGACTGGGATTTTGGTGTGATTTAGGACAAAACCAGTCACACTTCGTGGCTTCTCCCCTGTAAAGTGGTAGCAATAACACTCTCTACCATACCCAGGAAGTAGGAGATGGCAGACAGCCTCCTCCCTGCGTAAGTACTCCAGTATAACACCACCACAGTTACACCACAGTCAGCAGAGCTGCACTGGTGCAAAACTGAAAAGTGAAATCAGAAATGCTTCCCCACTCCATAAATATCTCAGTAATGACAGCAATGCAGTAGCATTAGAGGGTCCTAACAGACTTACTATGAGGATGAAATGAGAACTGGTGTCTATCAGTGTCAGAGCAAGGAAACAAATGCCTTCAGTATCAGTGACCGGGTCTGAGAAGAAGGGGACAGATAATGAAATAGCACACTGTATCTTCAAATTTGTGCAATGCCTTAGACAGTTGAAGTAAGTTTTTCAAGTGGGTAAACAGGATTGTACCATGTCCTGGAGTAAATTTAGGGAAGTGAGAGAATTAGTGCAATAGTCAGGTTTTCCTGGCAAAAATACCGGCAAGATTTTTAGGATATTGCTAAACTTGGCCTGCCATCTTCTTTTTTCTTTTCCTTGCAGATTAGAATTTTTTATCTTTCCCTCCATTCTTTCAATCTTCGCATCTTTTTTCCTCTCTTTTTTTAATCCAACTGATAAAGTATGAAACTTAAAAAAAAAAAAAGAGAGAGAGAGAGAAAAAACCCCCGAGAAGTGAAGATACTCTGCTCCTGCTGAGAAATAAGTGGTGGAGCTGAGCTCCTGGGAGCTCCTCCTCACTTTGAGTGCTGACCGTCACAGTTCTTTTACCTGCCAACCCCTTTGGAAGAACCGTATTGATGTCCCAAGAACACAAACACTTGTTAAGCCAGTGCACATTCTCGCAGAGATCCTAACCACGTATCTAAGTGAGTGAAGCAGAGAAATCACAGGTTGCTGTACTCTGAATATGAAAGTGAAAATGAACAGTGAAGTGACTTGCAGAGGCTGCTGAACTCATCCTGCATGAGTGTGATCACCCATAAAGAGTTAGATCTTGGGAGTGAGAACTTCAGAGCCAGTCCTTCGAGGCAAAACTGTCGCTGTTTGAAAGCATGGCTCAGGGAGCTATGTAGGAGCTACTCATCCTCAGTAAAGCAGGCAGTAGAACTCAAACCAAAACTGAGAGGATCTGCTCCCAAAGCAAAGCTTTCCCCAAGACTATGATGAAGATGAATTTCTTGGTTGACTGGATGTCTCAGGGACCAACTTTGGGTTGCAGACCATTTCTCTAGTGCAAATACTATGTACCTGCTTAGGAAGCAAAGCCGAAAGGGCAGCTCAGCTGAAGAGGTATCAGTGATGTAAGCTACCTAATAAAGGGCAAAGCAGCAAGCCTTTAAGAAGAGGTCCCTTTAAATTAAAGCTTCCTATACAGTGATTTTCAAAAGTACTGAACAGTCAACTAACACATCCCAGTAACACATGCTGGAAATCAGCCTACACCAGTGACTTTGATTTGAAATCTCAAACATAAAAAAAAAAAGAAGCTTAAAAAAGCAGCTTACAGAAGGTGGAAGTGAGGACAGGCAACCTGGGAAGATTACAGGAACGTTGTCCGGGAAGCCAGGGACCAGGTCAGGAAAGCTGAGGCCCAGTTAGAATCAAATCTGCCAAGGGATGTGAAAGAGAACAGGAAAGGCTTCTACAGGTATGTAGCAAATAAAAGACAGACTAGGGACAATGTGGGCCCTCTCCAGAAGCTATCGGGAGAACCGGCTACCCTGGAATTGGAAAAGCTGAGGTTCTTAATGACTTCTTTGCCTCTGTCACTAGCTCAGACCACACCACCCAAGTCTTGGAAGGCCAACACAGGGACTGTGAGAATGAAGACCTTAGGCCCACTGTAGGAGAAGATCAGGTTCAAGACCGCCTTAAGAACCTGAACGTGCACAAGTCCATGGGACCTGATGAAATCCATCCATGGGTCCTGAAGGAGCTGGCGAATGAAGTTGCTCGGCCACTGTCCATCATATTTGAGAGGTCATGGCAGTCAGGTGAAGTTCCTGATGACTGGAAGAAGGGAAATGTAACCCCCATTTTCAAGAAGGGGAAGGTGGAAGATCCGGGGAACTACAGACCAGTCAGTCTCACCTCTGTGCCTGGCAAAATCTTGGAGCAGATTCTCCTGGAAAGAATGCTGAGGCACATGAAAAACAGCGAGGTCGTTGGTGTCAGCCAGCATGGTTTCACTAAGGGGAAATCCTGCCTGACCAATTTGGTGGGCTTCTATGATGGGGCTACAGGACTGACAGACAGCGGCAGAGCAGTTGATGTCATCTACCTGGACTTGTGCAAGGCATTCGACACTGTCCCACACGACCTCCTTGTCTCTAAATTGGAGAGACACCGATTTGATGGATGGACCACTCAGTGGATAAAGAACTGGCTGGATGGCCACACACAAAGAGTTGTGGTCAATTGGTTCAATGCCCATGGGGAGACCAGTAACGAGTGGTGTCCCTCAG
>NW_009923679.1:0-284 GCF_000696875.1 Nestor notabilis
CCCATTTTTGGTGTGGAGCATCCCATTTCAGGAGCTTTGATCCCGGTTTTGGGGGGGTCATCCCATTTTTGGGGGGTTTATCCTGTTCAGAAGGGTTCACCCCATTTTGGGGGGTTTCACCCCAGGTTTTGGGGGACTCATCCCATTTAGGGAGTGGTTCACACTGGTTTTTGGGGGGCTTACCCCACCTTTGGGGGGTTTCATGCTGTTTAGGGAGGTTTCATCCCACTTTTGAGGGGGGTTGACCCCATTCGGGGTGTTGTTCACTCTGGTTTTTGGGGGGG
>NW_009923680.1:0-11313 GCF_000696875.1 Nestor notabilis
CCGGGACCGCGGGGCTGCCCGGGGCGAGTGCCTGGTTTTCGTTCCCTTGCGTCTCTTCCTCCCTCCCAGTCTGGCCGCTTAGTTTTCCAAAGGTTTGTTCCCCATAGGATTTGGCAGTCCCCCGGCTCCGCGGTGCGAGGCTGGGCTTGCTGCGTCCCCTGCGGCGCGGTGAGGAGGTTAAATTAGGCTCGTCTGTCAGCTGCGAGCGCGGGTTGTCCCGCTTGTGTGCGGGGTTATTTCTGTGTTTTCTGATCTGTGTTTCTGAGGTAGATGTCTCTGGCTGTGATCTCATAACTTATTTTTATTTCAGGGAAATTTTCCCCGTATAACCCACCTCTTAACGTACTTTCTTGTGCTTCCAATACAGCTTTATGCGAAGCGTAGAAAACGGAATTCCCAGTGAAGCCAGCACTGACTTGCCTAGGAAAGCTTGCTTTAGAAGTAACTATTTTTATACTGTCTTTACAAGTTGTTCCTGAATTCTTCAGTGCTTTTCGCCAACAGAGTTGCTTGGCTTGGGAGGGAGCCGCTTGTGTTATATTGGTATCGTGGGATGTCGTGAACCAAATTGAGCATTTTTAGAAACAGGAGCTGCGGGAGCAATTCTACCAGCTGTTGTGCTGCTGGCATCTGGCAGACCCACTCTGCTTGGCCGAAGTTCCTGAGCTTTAAAGAGGAAAAAGAAGTGCTCAGTAATTGATTACCTGAAAGACAGTTTGAAATAGTGCCGTAAATCAGTGGTTGGTTTACCATATGGTATTCATGAATTGATTATGTTTTGGTTTGTCTTGATTTTGTTTTTAATTCTTGTTTCCCAAATCTAGTAAAGCTGTCAGTCTTTTCAGAGATACAATGGCTTCAAACAAAGAAACCCAATCATGTAAATACTTTCAACTTTTTGTTGTTGTATTTACAGCTGCTTATTAAAATGGTTTTATTGAAAATCTGTTACTTAAATTCTTGTTAAAGAACCATTTGCTTTGATTATGGGAGTGACATGTTGACACCAGGCCTCTTGCCTTACCTTGTTGTGCCTCTTGATATTTTTTACTGAGTTAATGCCCCTTCTTTAGTTTATACAAATGATCTCTGTTTACCGAAGGGACATCTTGGCCATAGGAATAATTTATGCCTCATTTGTAAGAAGAGGTCCCTCTGTGTCCATTAACAGTTCTGGTTTTAGCTGCTCACAGAGAGAGATCCCATTTAGGCAGGCTTCTTAGAGTTCAGTGTTTTTAAAAATGCAGAAAGATTCTATTTTAAGAAAGCAAGCAAAGTGCCAAGCTAACTTTAATGACGTTGTATTTCTTCATGAAACAATTATTTGATGTAATCTGGCTGGTAGCTTTACCTCAGAACTGATTTGCTGCTTGTGCAGAAGAAATCGTCAGTTCAGAGGCCTGAAACTTCCTTCTAGGCACAGCTGGTGTTGGTCTGAAAGTTAATTTTGCAAGGATCAGGCTCTGGGATAGTAACGTAGAAATGTGCATTTGTGTAGGTTGCCATCCTTCTTGACTCAGTCTGGTACTGAGGTGCTTTTTTGTAGGCTTTAGCTTTTCAGACGTTAGAAAGGAGGGGAATGTCTGCATTTTCCAGTGTTTCCTATTACAATTTGTTTGAATGTTTAAGGCCCGCAAATATTTTACTGTCTTCCCCAACCTGTGCCTTTAAAACTAATTCATAGTTATATAATTAAAATGATAGCTGTTACTTTTGACCTTTTCTAAATGTGCTAGATACAGGTTTTAAAAACTCCTCCTAATTTCATGTTATTTTAAGTGGCTTTTAAAATCTCCCACCAAATAAAATGTCATTTGATGGTATTTTTTAACGCACTTAACCAAATATTTAAAGATATTGCTGTCTAGCAGGTAACTGGCATACCTTTTATGGTCTTGATCCAGTGAGCTCTGGAGCAATGATTTGAGAAAGGAAGATGTCTGTCTATACATGTATCTCTCTATAAATCCGTATATAAAAGGGTTTGGGGCTTCTTTCTTGTTCTAGTAAAGAAAGTTAGCTATCTCTTAGAGAGATTGATGTTTTAAGAAGGTGCAGGAAGTTTCTGCCTGCTGTCATTTTTGCATTACCTGTAGGAGTTTGTGGCACCTTGCAGGGTTCTTTGGTTGGATCTCAAAGGTTGTCAGGATTTAGTCTCCTTTGGCTGAAGCAGAAAGCAAGATTACAGTGACTTGAATGTTTTAAACAAAATTGAACCCTTAAAATGTACAGTAGTGTACTGTTGTATTACTTGCCTTGGTTTATATTCCTAGAATATCCAAGATTCAGACTGGCAGCAGTGAGAAATCAGTGCTCAAAGAATAGTGTTTGGTCCCATTTATCTAAGTCCTTTTGATAAATCCTTAAAGTAAGGAAAATAAATACTAGTCTGAGACCTTGTTCTTTGTGGAGGCATCTCTGGATACCACGCTAACATTGTGAAAGATGGAAGTGTGTTTAAAAAAAAATAATTCTTTACTATACTGTAAACCCTGCTTCTGTGGTATTAAACCAGGTACAAGCAGTGGTATTATTCCAAATTCCGAGATGGCAGCATGGAGGGGAGCAAGTGGCCAGGATCAGAGGTGGGAGTTTGTTACGCTGGCTTGGCTGTTATGGTACCATTATTGTGGAGACTCCTATGTATGACCTTTAAGGCAGATGAATGGGAACTGGCAAGCTGGAAGGAAGGTCAGAGAGGGCCAACAGGAAGCCTACCTTTTCCCAGGCCATGTCTCTTCTGAGGCTTCTGTATTTCCTTAAGCTCTGGAGCTGCCTTTCCCACTGAGCAGAAATCCCTTTACAAGTGGTTGTGACCAAGGAACTGGAATCTGGCTCTGGACTTTGACACGTTTACAGGGCACTGGCTCTCTCTGCTCAGGAATGTCCTGGGGGGTTTGTGACTGGGAGCTCAACGGCTTTCTGGTGGCAGGGAAGTGCAAGGAATGATCAGAGAAATTCCTTTGTCAGAACACATTCTCGGGTGTTTTCCAACTCTGTGGTTGGCTTTGATAAGGTTGTTCTTTATGGTGGAATATTACTATGAATAATCATCACAGGGTTTGTTGTTTGAATGATTAATTAATGGATACTTTAAAAAATAAATCTCAAAAACTCCTAAAGTGTTTCTGTTTAGTAAACATGTATTTGGAACAAAGGCAGACAATTAATTTAGCAAATCTCATTTCTGGAGGGCTGCTGACTAATGGGAGAAGCTACTTCGATAGTAATAGTTTTAAACATATTCTTTAAAAATAAATATACTCACTTGGCAGCCACAGCTTACGAAGTTTGGTGCTGGAATGCATTATTGAGCTCCACACCCCCTCACTCTTCCAAAATTTAAAAGCATAGAAGCAGACTATTTTCAATTATAATCTTGTGCTGAGATTTAGTCAGCTTTCTTCTGTCTTGTAAAAGGTGCAGGAGAAAATCCGGCTGGTTCCAATAGATTTGTAAGAGTGGAAGTCACTGAGGGCCTAATTCTTTCTTCATCTGTGTTGCAAAGTACATAAATAAGTAGTTCCTTCGAAATAGCGTTTTGTATTGATATTTTTTTAGAGGCATGTACAATTCAGCATTAATAAATGTATCAGAAGAAGACTTGAATTACTTCTGGATGTTCATTTTGGTATTCTCATAGTATGAATTATTTTTTAATTTATTTTGCATTAGAGCTTGTGATGGGATTGTTGCTTTTAATTTGTAAGTTATTTAAGGATATTGTTGGGATTAAGAAGCAGTTTAGCCTTGCAACTTAGCCTTTGACTTTAAAGATTATTACAAGGTCGGCTCTTTAATGCCTCTCTTTGGGCTGATCACATTCTTAAGCGTAATGGTTGTGGAAGTAATAGGGAAAGCAGAGTCTCAAATGTGGAAAAAGAAATTTGGAGGTGTGTGGTCTAGCAGCTTGTGTGTCACAATGGGACCCTACACACCCGGGTTCCTTTCTCATTGCTGCTGGGGTATCTTTACCATCTTGGACAGATAACTTCAACTTCTGTTCCTCTGCCTTACCAACTTAATGGCCAGTCTGCAGGGTTCTAGGAAAGTTCCAGAATGTCAGTGTAAAGGAAGACCCTTTCCCAGTGAATCTATTCCAGCTATCCTCCCATTCTGTCAGCTCACAACCCTGAACCCAGGTCTCCTTCCCATTCTGCCTGGTATGAAGCCACTTCTGAGGCCTTACACCTCAGCATACAAGCTATGTTTCAGGATTGAGTCCTCTCCTCCTCTTTTACCTCTGGGCATCTTCCCCTGTTTCTGTTCCTCACAATCTGTGTTGGCAAGAGGGTATAGCCTGGGGGCAGGGCTCCATCACAAACCCTAGTGGCATGGTGGATTTACCTACTTTGTGGTCTGTTTTTATGCAGGTAGAGGATGATGTCTTGGGCATTGGTTCTCTCCCAGCTTCAGAGCTATTCCACTGGTCACAGATTTTAAAAGCTGTATTTCCAAATCTTTAGAGTGGCTTGAGGAGTTGTTTTTGAGACAAGACCATTCAAATTTATTTCCCTTCTCCAACTACACTGAGTCTTTTTGCTCATGCTCTTCTCAACCTCTCTTTCCTATTGTTAAGTGTACCTATTTCGAGCATGACAGTTGGACACTTGGCCCTGTGTAAGGAGGGTCAGACTCTGGAAAGAGATTTCAGAATGTAATTCCATATTTTAAATTATATGGAAGAATGTGCTCTGGTAGCATAGTGCTTTGTAGAAAGCCTGCTGGAAGCACAGGGTGTGTAGGGAGGATGGCTGTCAAGTCACCTGTGCAGAAAGAGCTGCTCCTATAAAGCATCTGTGTTCTTGCCCTGCCTGGACCTTGCAAGTGGGTATGAATGGACAGATTCCAGTGCTCCCATATAGCCAGTTTTCAACATCACTTTTTTTTTTTTTGTTTTTAATTGGTTTTAATTATTTTAATTTTGATTTAAAAGCTTTGCTGAGGTTTAGTGGGAGAAGTGGGAGAGAAGTGTGCAGTGTAGAATGAAAGGCAAAAGGAGCTGTAGCAGAGCAAGTGAGGAGAGTGGCTTTCCCCAAGACAAAGAAAAGGTAAACATAGCTAAAGCTGGAGGGCTGGATTTTTCTGTAACTCAACTGAAAGCTCAACTGCTCCAGGATTGCTCCTCTTCTCAGCCTCCTGGCCTCTTCGGAAGAGATTTCTGAGTAAAATTTCAAAGCCAGAATTTAGTTAGGAACTTCAGTCTCATCTTAGCAAGTGGCCATTAAAAAGAAGCAGCTCCTCGTGACCGCATTGGTTTTGGTGTGTCTGTGAAGGATTGTGTGGTGGCCACTAACTAGTCCCATGAGGGGCATTTTCAGAAACTCAGTGCTCTTGGAACAGGATTAGTTCTGCGCCATTAATGCAGAAACAGTGTTTGGGAAGTGATCACCTAGGTCAGCTTGTAAGGAGGAACAACTTTTACTGCTCCTCTATCCTTCAGAAGTCTTCAGTCCCACTGTCAAACTGAATCTGCATTATGTCCAGCGCCGTCTGGTAATTGCTGTATGAATTACTTGATTACCCGGAGTCTCTGTTACCAAGTGGTATTTATGTTCCCTTTGATATTTGAATGATTGTAGTTGTGTTGTGCATGGAACCATTGCAGCGAGGGGTCCTTTCTCAGGGTGAGTCACACTTGCAGAGCATGTACTTGAGACATGCGCACTGCGTCATCTCGGGAAGAGGCTGTGTCAAAAGGAGTGTGAAAGTTTTCTCTTGCTGTTCTGGGAAATTTGTTTTAAGTCTTCTACTTAAAACTCACAGCTGTGCTGCTTGTAGGAAAGAATAGCGGGTAGTTGAAGATGGGGAGTCGGGGTGAGGCAGAAGTAAATTTCCGTTTTATTTCCTCATTAAATCAGCTGAATTTGACATCAGGAGCCCTGAAGAATCAAGGTGATTGATGAATGTTTGAGTGCTAATGTTAGCTTGATAAATGTTCTTAGTGTAACAGGTAGTGCACGAAAATGAAAAGACAACATCGTATTTGATCCAGAGCATAAATTAGAAGGAGAGCATCTTCAAGGTAAGTGTGTCCAGAGACAACACTAGGTAAAATTACTTTTTTTCCACATTTAACATTTTAAAGCAGAAATAAATTCTGTTTTTAAGGAAGGAGAATAGGGTAGGAGTGGTCATCTTCAGGTTCAGATATGGAGAGAGTTTCAAATGTAGAGTGATATTTCTCTGACTTGTGACTATTCCAGTTTGACAAGAGTTTGGCAGGAATAAGAGGAGGGCACAGTGATTCTGTGTGACTTCCAGGTGGTTTTCCCCAAGAAATCAAAATTACCAACAAAGATTGCTATCTCCAGAATAGCGACTCTTTGTTTGGCTACTGAAACTTGGAATGAAAAAAGTTGGAACCTGCCACTGCCCTGAGTGGGTTTCTTTCCAGATAGGCAGCAGCCAGCACTTGCTTGCTAAAAAGAGGTGCATTAGGCCTGTGCACACTGCTCCACTTGAGAAACGTGTGTTAAGGGTGATTCAGCTTCTAAAGTGTGTTGTTCTTTGAAATAAATCTGAGTGGGAAACTGAGGATGGGAAGTGGAATCATTCCTTGCCTAAAGTCAGTCAAGTTTCTGTGATGCAAGAGAGTATTTGGCAGTAATTCTTTGTTACTCTGTTTCTGAGTTGCTAGTGGGAACTCTTCCAAAACAAATCTAGTCCAATGGTCTAAATGCCTTATTTTGTAGTTTACTTTCTGTGTTGTTGCCTTTGAATTAGTTAATGAATTTCTTACTTCTGTCACAACAGACTTATGTAGAAGAAGGCCAAAAAGTTCTAAAGGTTTCAGCAGCAAGACACTGCTACTCCCTGCTCTGTATGGCCCTGTTCACTTGAGTGAATGGTAGAAGTAAAAGGAAGTTGTCAGAAGGTTCTTACCTATTTTCCTGCTCTAAGATAATGTTAAATATACTTGAATTTAACTCAAAGTGCCAGTAGGAGTCCTGGCTTGGACCTCTTTGTTAAAAAAGGGGTAGACTTTGCTGCAGACAGGATAGTCAAAAGAAGGGAAGAGATCAAATAGAGCAGATCACCAAGACCAGCTGTGTCTGAGAGAAAGAGCTGGGTTGGGCCCAGGACAGGAAAGCCTCCTCCTGTGTCAGGCACATCTGTCCTTTCCAGCACTACCTTCAAAAATCACAGAAGAAAAAGTGAACATGTTGTTTTTCCTGTAGATGTTTTAGTAGAGACCATATAATCTCTAGGTAGGTGTTTTCACACTCTCAGAATTAATTGTTCATTTTTTCTAAGTGCTGTGAAGAAAGAAATACTTAGTTTGCTGAAGATGTAAAAATCATGATAATGGTGAAAACTCAAGCAGTTGGTCTTGCAGAGGAGTCAGAGATGATGATCTGGATGCAGAGAAAGAAACTGGTTTTAGGGAAGGTGGGAAGTAGAGGTGGAAGGTTTTAATTATATTCAGTGCACAGGCATAATCTAAGCCTATACACATCTCTCAATTCTCAGTTAATTTGATGCCAATGTAAGGCTTGTACAGTAACAGGAATTGATTTTTCTTTTTTTTTTTTTTTTTTGCTGTTGTCATGATAACTATTTCTTCACTATCTTTTCTCACATTCAGGCATCACTTCAGGAAAATACAGTCTCCTTGAGGATCTGCACAGTTTCTATAATTTCTAAACCTTTTCCATCCATTTACTGTTTGGTTTTTTTTTTTTTTTGATCCTGTTTCAGCATCTTGTGTTTTTCCTCCAAACAGTAACTACCATTTCACTTTTCATCTCTTTCCTCACCTTCAGCTAAAATAATTAGCAATAGAATGCTTTGTGTTGACACTTAAATGTCATCACGAAGCTCTACATGGTTTTGCTGCTATGAAATGAATGGTATTGGTCATGGGGAGGCATTCTGCTTGGAAGCATTTTCAGGCTCAAGACTTTTTAGCTTATTCTAAAAGTGAAATCTGTATCAGCTAATCTTGAAAACACAAATTATATAAATCTCGTATGTAGGACAACTCAAAGCGTGTGTGTGTGTAAACTTTCTTAAATGTGGTTTTACATTTTTGTGGTGTCTAGGTATGTCATGCAGGCCAGAAACATGTCATGTGGTCTGGATCTAGCTCATGGGTTCTTCCTGCGTAAAGCGATTCTAGTCTCTTTAAATGTCACTGGATTTTGAGACCATCACCAGAACTGAGATGTCTGCCACATCCTGGTTGAATGTCTCACCCATTAGCCTGTTGGCTTTTTCTTTGGCACGCTAAAGTGCAGTGAGATTGCTCTCCCCCAACCACTTCTAACAGTCCTTTTTATAGCAGTAAAACTTAATTTTTTAGCCCACTCCCCTCCTTTTTTTATTTATTAAATAATCTTGGTTTTGTATTATCTGTACATTTAATACAAGTCTACTACTCCTAACTGTTTCTGCTCTACTGAAATACCTTCAGTGTAAACAGAGTCAAAACAGCATGAGGTTTCCTTAGGAATTTCAGTGGTTGATTGACCATGCAACTGATATTAGAGGGAAGGACAGGAAAATGCCCTCCCATAGAGGGTTCAGGTGACTTGCTAGACGACAGCTCACTATAGATGACATATGGGGTTGGCCCCACCTCACATGTTTGTTTTAATTTGTCATATAAAGTACTTAGTGCATTCTGATATGAAGCATAACTTGCTAATGAGACCATACCTACTATTAGGGAGGGTTTGTGAGAAGATGTCAGTATGATGACCACATTCTGAAGTAATGATTTCTTCAAAGTGCTAAATGAATTCACATTGATCTTTATAATACTGGAGGATCAAGCTTTTGTCTCTTGGTACATAGGAGGCCTCTTTCAGCTCCCAGTGGCTCTGACAGAAGTGTGAGCAGGCGCCAGCTACACTACAGACCTATTTCCATAGGTTCTACATGTACGTGCTCAATTAATGCATGTTACAGAGCCACTTTTGGTGTTTCTGTAATGCTATTAGACATCACAGTTTCATTTTGCTTTTCCCTTTTTGCTGCATGCCCCCCTGAGGTCTGTGTTATTTTGACTTGTGAACATCCAGTGTGGCCATACCTCTCGTGGCAGTGCAGCTTCTGCCTGGAGTATTGACCTTCCCAGAACAAATTCATTAGGGTTCAGCATGGCCTCTGTGGTTAGTTTTACCCTCCTGCCATCCTTTTGGAGCCATGTATAGATTATTAGGCTATTTGCTTCTTGCTGGAAGCAATTTGTTTTTAATGTAAATTAAATGTTCTCTGTGAGAATTACACTGCTGCTTGACTTTTTCATTGCAGAGTGCCCTTCTATGCAGAAGTATGTTATGGGTGTAGTGTGTTACAGCCTCCAGCCCTTTGGACTATTCTTTGCTCTAAGGCCCTCAGTTTTCCTGGTCATGTTGTGTCTGTTCAACACTTGGATGTCACTTGCCATTAGGCAGTGATGCCACTGTTGTGAGACTGTCACACCAAAATACTTTGTTCAGTCCTTATAACCATGCGAGCCCTTGAGAAAGGAAATCTTACTTTCTTCCACAGTTACCTAGCTAAATCTTAATCTTTGTTAGCAAACAAATGCAATGGAAAGAACTGAGATGGAGATTTCTGACTATGGCTCTGAGTGTTTTGTTGTAGCACTTCTGCATCTTTAGAAAGCATTGCTTTCTGGCTGAGATATAAAGCTCAAAAGTATTAATTCATGCAGATGGCTGGAACAGGGACAGTGCTTTTTAAGAATCATAATACAAGTAATTTTTCCCTTCCCACACCTTATAAATCACATTTTTTTATGTAACTGGGTGGATCTCATTTATATTCTTATTGAAGAGGCTTAGTCTAATTGTAGGAAAAACTTCTACATACAGACCATTCATCTTTGTTCATCCTTGTTACCTTTCACTGAACCTTTTGCAGTTCTACTGCCAGGGGAGGGTAGTAAATATAGGATAGATTTATACAGTAGCATAATGATGGTCCCTGCTTTGGCCTCTTTTCTTTTTCAAGTAATTCTGAGTACTCTGGATACTTCTGTATGAAAAGTTTCTTCTCTGCTACTGAGCAATGAGCTGGTATCTCTGTGAAACTGTCTTGTTCTAACATCAAGATCTTTTTTCTGGGTGGCAGTGATCTGTTTGGGATCCCATCACTGCGTATGTGGCATTGGGATTGTTTTCCTGTATGTGCTCCATTTCACTTGCCATTTTGTTATCCACTCATTCAGTCTCTAGTTCCTTACAGTTTTTCTCGCTGATACTACCTTGAATAACTTTGAGTCACCAGCAAAATCTCATCTTGCTGTTCATGCTGTTCCAGATCATAGATGTATACTGAATGGCAAGTCCCAGCAGGGAGGCCTGCGGAACTGCACTGTGACCTCCTCCCTCCTATTGCAAGAATGGGAAGTTTACTCCTCTCACTTCCTATTTTTAGCCAGATTTTTATCCATGTAAGGACTTTCTTAGTCTGTAACTGCTAATGGTTCATGTCACAGCTGCTTACCCCACCTATAATTTCAAGTATGTATTGTAAAACCACCTTGGAGAATGGACTTTTATATTCTTTCATGTTTAACTGATACATTGTGCACTCATTAGTGAAAACATCAATAATAATATGATAAAATCTTCAGCTAGAGTGTAATATATTATGGATATTGGTCTCCAAATAAATCAATCTAATTATAATAATAATAATGTTTATAGTAGATGAAATATGATTTGGTGTAATTTAACATAGAGGTTCTGCTGGCATGCTGAATGAGCAAATGCCAATGTCAGCTCACCAGGACCTCCAGGTGGAGTTTCCTGTGCATACTTCAACACATGCATTTTATATATGTTTGAATATACCTTATTTTCTTGCATATACTTTAAGATCTGCATTTTACAAATGTTTGAATGTAGTTTATTTCTACATGTGACTTTTTTATATTTCAGAAGTGTTTTGTGCCTATGAAAAATGGGCAGAAACATGGTGATGCACCAGCAGTGCTATCTAAATGCCAACTTCATTTCAGTGGAACACCTGGATTTCCTACAAGTTCTTATTACCTGGAAGAGTAGTTCAATACGTTTTTAGGAATAATGACAAATGTTTAGAAAACTGTCTGCTTATCAAATGAGCTTTTCTCTTCTTGGTATAACTCAGGTGTAATGACTTTGCTGAGACCTCTTTTGCTGGATGTCATCCCAAATATTCAACAGACTGCTGCTTTGGCTCTTGGGAGACTTGCCAATTATAACGATGTCCTGGCAGAGGCAGTCGTGAAGGGAGATATTCTTCCACAGCTCCTATGTTCGTTGTCTGAGCAGAATGTAAGGCATCATTGTTTTCTTAAGTTTATATATATATATA
>NW_009923681.1:0-17779 GCF_000696875.1 Nestor notabilis
TCGCTGCCCCGGCCGCTGTCGGAGTACATCACGGAGGAGGAGGTGGAGGGCGAGTGCCTGGACCTCTGCCTGCAGCAGCTCTACAAGTAGTGAGTGCCGGGCTGGGGATACTCCCGTCGCGCTGAGGGGATGAGGGGGAAGTGGGGTTGAGGTGACCCGCAGGCGTGGGGCTGAGGGACACCCCCTGTGTGAGGGGAGGCGGGCTCTGGCTGAGGGGGTCCTCAACCCCCGTGGGGTAGGACGTGAGGGAAGGATGTGGGGCTGAGGGAGACGGTCCTGTGAGGGAAGGTGAGGGCAGGGTGCTCGGGGAAGGGAAGATGCCCGAGGCAAGGAGTTAAGGACTTTGGAGTTAAGCTGCTCAGGATCAAAGCGTCCTGCTCTGTCCTGTTTCCCCCTGCCCAAAAGACGCCTCAGCTCTTTGCCTCCCTTCTTCCCTCCTGCCGGGACAGGCGAGGGAAGAAGCGAAGGGAATAGACGAGGGAGAGCCCCGAGCATCCATCTGGAGAGCAGCTTGCCTGGGGAGGGAGAGCGGTGGGGGGAATGTCTCGCGCTCTGGTGCCAAAGCAGGAGGGGGGTTTGCCTGTGGTTGATTGTACTGAGGCTTGAAATGGAAATGTTCCCTGCGTGAGGGTTTGTAAATGGGGAAACCTCTGCCAAGAAAGAAGGAAGGGGAGAGAACAAGAGGCAAGGAAAGAGAGGCAGTCAGTCCCTTCCCCCCCCCAAAAAAAAATAAATATCCACATGGAGAAAATCACACCATGTATTTACAGACTAGGGAAAAAGGAGTGGAAAACCCTAGGAAAAAGCCTTAGGAGGAAGCTATCCATAATCATGGGGCTTTTTCTACCGTCAGATGGGGAAAGCCAGCTATATTCTGTTCTGTATGGAGGCAGTTTCCAGATCTGTGCTTTCTAAAGGCTGGTGCATAAAAAGAGGAAACAGATGGGATCTATTCCCTGTGTGAAAAGTCTGTGGACTCAAACCTAAAGATCAGTTACCAGTGCCTTGTATTGTGCTCAGCTTTGGCTTTGAAGGCTTGAAATAGAAATGGTTGTTAGTGGCGTTTCTTTAGGAACCTTTTTAAACTGATGCCACAGGAGGAGACAGATGAACCTGTGAAAATATGCACAGCACACCGGGGAGCTTTCTGCCATTGAGCTGATAATTGTAATGAGAGGTGTTACTCAGTCGAAAAAATAAATAAATAAAGAACCGGGTTTTACAACTGCATGGTCTGTTCCTATTCAATTCGCATCATCCCTCTGCGTTTGTGGACTATAGGGACAGCACAATGATAGCTGCAGAGGACAAAGCTCTCCTATTCACACATGCTCACCCTGCCACCTTTGGAAAGTCTTTCTCTGGAAAACAGCAGTAGCACATTTCATAGGATGTGGTAGAGAGGAGAGAGGCGGGTGCCCTTCTGCACATTTAGGATGTGTTTGATGGTTTGTTTTTCTTAATTTCAACAGACTTGTGAAATCAGAAGTCAGATTAGTTTTAGGTATAGAGCAGATTATTTTAAAGTATTATTTAAAGTATATCTATTAAATTATTTGGAACTTGAGTTTCTTCCCTGTCCCCTTCTCTCTCTGCATGGCCCCATACCCCAGGACAGCCACTTTGTATTCCGCAGTTTCTGAGGTCCATATTAATGGATGAAATTACTAAGCACAAAAAACCAACCCCAGCAAAATCCCAAAACATTTTGAGAGGATTCTTTATGTAGAGAGAGCACTTGACAAGCTGTGGGGTTTGGTGTTTTATTTGTTTGTTTTTCAGCCTTTGTATAGATTTTTTTTTTTTTGATGCCTTCTGAGTTCAACGTCTCTTTGGCTTTGTTTATGGTAAAATCAATGCAGACTTCCTTCTATAGGCACATGCATTATGAAACAAAAAGCAATATCTACCTCAAAATTAAGGGAAGAGGGGATCATGTTGTAAGAAAATTGTTTTCCAAAGGCTTAAGTATTTTGTCAGTGTATAGAAAATGCATTTTTAAAGAGTAAATTAATCTTTTAACTGAAGATTGAGAGACATTGATTTACATCTACCTAATTGCAAAATGTAAAACATTTTAAAAGTATTATAAGCCAAATCTAGCTAAAAAGCTAAACTGATATAGCTTTTCTTGAGTGATGGTGGGATCTGAGGTAAGTGCAAATACACAAAATTGTTCTTCAGATAAAGTATTGTATTTTTAGCACATTCTCCGGTCACCAGAGAAACTTTAAACTGTCACAGGATTATAAACCAGGAAAAAGTGGAATGTCTTCCCCCTTTCCAGCTAAGGGCTTGACTGGTCGGATGATTCTGGAGATGGGAAACTTCATGCATATGGGTGAAGGTACTCTAGAGCCAAACGGTTACGATAGTGTTAAAAAAACCCCAAACAAAACACATGAAAGCTCGTGTGAAGGAGGATATTTTATTAGTATGTCATTAGCAAGGAAGACTATATTGTAAAGGCATGTTTTCTGTAACTGTAACTATATATTAGTCAAATGACTGGTTTGCATTATGTGTAGCATGAGGATAAAACCCATTACTGTGAAAAATCCAACAGCTGTTTTTCAGCTATTTTAAGCACACAGCTTTAGTTCTTTTTGAGGGAGGTAAGACCATCTCAGAAATGAGAACATATTGCCAATCATGAAAGAACACAATAGTTTTCTGCCACTGTGTAGGTCAGTGTCAAAGCATTGCTATTTATGAGATTTTTCCTGCTGTTTTCTAAAAGACTCATGTTCCCCTTTGAGATTTCCAGTTCCTGGTTTCTTCTAGAGACAGCATAAGCTTGGAAAATTAGATTAATGTAATCTTTATATCTGCCTAAATGCCACAAAATGTGTACTCTGTACTTTCTTGGTGATCCTCGACAGAATGAAACTCATCAACAGGATGTAGGTTAGAGGAAAGAATAATAAAAAAAAAAAGAATAACACTTGATGAATTGCTCTGGAACATTGGCTGAGAGCTTGAAAGTTCATTTTGTGGTTATCTTCTATAGCATGCTGTTCAAGAGAAAGCTATGTAATTTAAATAGTTTCTATGTAGAAATAATAAATACTAAAGGCTAAATCTGTTAAATATGAGACCCCATTGCTTGTTTCCACTGATTCAGAGTAGACCTTATTTCTGACTTATTTTGAAGGAAGAAGTTACTAACTGAATGTAGCAAAGTTATATATCATGCTCTGTTCTTCTCCTCTTCCTACTGATACTTTTATTAAATCAAATGTATTTAAAAAGCTGGCTCTTGACAAGACATCTGAAAAACTAATCCACAAATATGTCGTTGCTAAGAGAAGAGAGGGCCAGACTTAGTTAAATAGTGCACCCTTAGTGCACAAATTTCTCTTTCCCGTAGAAATGAAATTATTTGAGAAATTCAGTTGTATATTGTTCTTGCTTTTCTTTTTCTCTCTTTTTTTCTTCCCAGGCTTTGATGGGAATAGATATAGTTGGTATCATTTGTAGGCTCAGGTTTACTTTCAGTGATTTTGGTGGTACAATATTTTGCTTTCAAGTATTCATTTAGAAACATCTTTAGCAAGCTTAGAAAGTGGGCCTGTTGGTCCAGTGTTAAGATTTGCAAAAGATGGTAAGTAAAATAAAAATGAGATTTATTATTATGTCATATCAAGTGCTTGACTGAGGCACTGATGACAACATGATTATTTTGGGGACTGTAGAAATCTCTCTCTGACTTGGAACATGAAAGGAAAATCTTTGAAGCACTGCACTTTAGGTTACTTCACAGAATACTATGCAACATTCACTGAATATCATAGATCCCAAGTTTCAGATTTAAAATGCAATATTTGAAGTGAGATTTTTTTTTAAATTAATTGTTTGTTTTAAAGAGAGGAAATATTTTTGTTTAGGTTTATGTATTCCCCCAGTGTTGCTATGAAAAATAAAGAAAAGCTATGTAGGCTCAACCTTTTAACACTGGAATTATGTAAAATGTGGGCAGTAAAAAAGAATGGAGTTTTCGCCCCTCAATTTGCAGTTTTAAGCTAAAGGGGAAGAACTTTTTGTGGTTATTTTATGTGAGCAGAAATCTTTTTTTATAAAGTAAGCTCTTATCAGGAGAAACATTGTTTTCAAGTTGTCGCCATCACTGATAAGTGAAGAGACTGTATCCTCTCCCTTTAAAAAGCAGATGTGCAAGTTTTTAACTTGCTTTCTTAAGCCCTATTGTATGAAAGCTGGCATTATTGTCACTGTAAATTGAAATTCCTATATTATGCTAGATTAGCTTTCCAACATCATATTAAATAGGCTATGATGTTTTACTCTTTTATAATGTGTCTTTTATCACCTATTGTGTTGATTGTAATCTCAAAGCCCTTTTAGGAAATATAATTAACTACTTGCCATGTCTAATATTAATCACAAGGACCAACAAAAAAGAAATACCGTCCTTTTTAAGATGGTACTTGTTTCGTCATCTTTTGTGAGGCTTTACGATGGAAATGATGATAATGACTGGTGTAGCTATTGGTTGCACCTGTTTTGGGAATTTTCTAATGGTTAATGAGGAGGTTTGACAAAGACCATTAAAATTTCCACCCCCAGTTCTGCTGATGATTTGGTTCTACACCTTGCCTTGGTCTAGGGAAACAGCATGAGTGTTATGGCCGGGGAAGGGAAGTGAGGCAGGTTGTAGCTGTAACATCTCACTGGGGCCCCCTCCAAAATTAGGAACCTCTTCCTGAGGGTAGTTACTGAGCAACAGTGGCCTGGAGTCCTGGAGACTCATTAGTGAGCATCAAGCTCTGCTGCTAAGGTGTAGAGCCTGGGGGTTATGGCTGCTAATGTCAGCGTCCTCAGACCCAAGGGTCTAGAAATCATAGTGCTTGTCTGTAAAGAACTTCTAAAACATCTGACAGAAGCATATGCAGAAAGTTGAGAGAACTTCAGTATTGTTATTAATGCCTTATTACTCTTTAAAAGAACCTACTATGAAATTCAACCCATGTATTGGATGATGGTGGTGTCAGAGCATAGACATGAGCACATTCGTGCACATTAGAGTGGAAATGATTATAATCTACAAATAGGTGGTATTTAATGATAACCATTTTTAAAACGCAACTAATGGTCTACACAGTGAGAGATTCTTTACGTTGCTTTTAAGGCATATTCAGTTCATGCTCCCACGCTTTTAAGAACACTGAATCAAATCAAATATTTTGATACTCCTGTTAAAAAAAGAGTATCAGCTAAAATGAGCTATTTAAATTGCAGATTTGCTTTTTGTAACGGTTAACATATATGGTGACATTTCAAAACTTACTAATTTATGATTAAAAGGATGCTGAATTTTTCAAGTGCAATGGTGACTAGGCTGGGAAGTTGCTTTATATAGCATTAAAAACTCATTCTTAGTGAACAGATTATGGAAATATATTCATTCTAGTGCTCTTATTCCAATGAATGTTGCTAGTAGTACAACAAATTAAAGGGAATTAATTTTGTTCGGAGCTTTTTGAACTGAGATTTTTTTTTGACCCAAGAGCAACTTGCAGAGATTTTACTACTCCTAGTGAAGCTGTTGTCTTTTGCATACAAATTGATTGAAGAATTAGATCTGTGCTAACACATTCTTTTTTTGGACCTTATATAACCACTGTTGAAACTAGATTGAGTTACCAAGAAAGAATGTATATGTGAATCTGGATACTAAATTTCACTTATGATATCTTACAAGATACTAAAACCCCTTTGAGTAGCTGAAATCTTACTTGCCATCTTGTAAAACTACTTTTGACTCTCTATTTTGGATGTGATGAGCATGTTAGTCTCCATTTCTTGAGATAATTTGTTTAGTGGTTCTTTTTTTGTACAAAACGCTGCTTAAAATTCCTCATTGCAATTACCTTCAACAATGGTGGAGTATTTCTCCACCTGGACTTTGAAGAAAAGGTAGTCTGCTCTGTCACAGAAGGTATCTACTCTTTTCACAGAATATTAAAAAAAAAAAACAACATTTTACGGATGCCAAGGTCAAACTTTTAGTTTGCTTTACAATGTGTCAGTAGAAGTTTTAGTGCTTTGACTGCTCTGTCACTGGTGTGTGCTCTCATTCATTTTTTGTTGTCTTGATAAATTGCTTCCATGATCACATTAAAAGCAAAAGCAGTAGGGCATGTAGTACACAGATAATGAGAGTTCCGTTTATTCCTATATTTGATGTCACTCTGAAATAATTTCTGGCTGTTCTGCACCATTTTCTTTCTTCACATTGTTTGGCGCATACAGCTTTCCAGTTTGTTTTCTCCTGGAACATATTCTCACTGACTAGGAAAGGTGTGTGATAAATGGGATGAAACGGAGTTAGTGCTTTAAAACGTGAGATGTTCTTTGAACCATGCTGCAAGACTGTCTTATGCAATGCAGTCATGTTTACCTAATGCAGATGATTATAAAAATAAATGTGTCCTGGACAAAATGCGTCCATGACGTGTTAGGAACCTGTGACGTGCTACTGAACTGGAAATGGTTATTGCTATATGTTAGAGTGTAGGTCCTCATCTTTGGTGTAGCTGAAATGAAGCACTAAGCGAATATTCTAGATCTCTCTTGTTATAACATCTTAATGATTAGATAAAATGAATTGTGGATGCAGATTGTGGACCTGTGTTACAGAAACATTTCTGCTGTGCCTTTGTACTTCATGAATAAACGTTACCCGCCTTTAATAAGGCATTTTATAAAGAAGCAATAATCAGAGTCATAAATCAGCACTGCATGGGAAAGAGCTGCCCTTGGGTACTTCAATAATTAATACAGCAGTTAAACGAGTTAACTTGACTGCAGGATTCCCTCAGTTTATGTTTATAGTGGATGGAAAACAGCTAAAGGCAACTAACGATCAAGTAACTGAACCAGCATTTTAAGCTGCAGTACTGCTCACCAGTCCTGAGCTCTGCGTGCAAGCAGTTGAAAAGTTTGGTATTTTTTGTTGGTAGAGCAGGATTAAAAAGTTGACTGATATACTTTGATTGTGGGGAAAAGGGCTTGGATGCTGACAAGTCTGAATTGGGAAACATTTGTGCTTTCTTGTAGCTGTGTAATTACAATAAAAGAAATATTGGATTAATTGGGTAAAATTGTGGGTAGCTCCTTAAAGTTAATTCTCTCAGAGGATATGATTTTGAAACTTTTTTTGCTGCCATTTTACGATCCAGTAAAGTCTTAAATTGTACCTAACATTTTTTTCAAGTTTACTTTCTTTTGCGTTTCATTTACGAGAAAGAATTTGAGTACTTTCTCTCACTTGAGAACGTGATTTTTTTTCATAGGCTCTGTACTTCCATCATGGTGTAACTAAAAATAGAAGCAGCGTATAAAAATAGGCCTTGGCATTTTAACTTCTTGGCACTGTCTCTAGAGCTGTTCCTTTCACCTCAGGCTATGACCTTCTTACTGAGGTTCAAAAATCCGAAATGAATGTGGTAAATTATTCCTTATTAGTGTTACGAACACTGTACTCTGCATGTTATATTAATTAGCTTCTGGAATGATTCTTTCTACTTCCAGTCCTACCTTGAAGTTACAGAAGGCTGGTCTAGTTGAGAATTTAACAAATAGTTTTGGGGGATTTTTTTCTGTTTCTCAAAAGAGAAGATATCAGGTAACTAAATTTGTTGTTCTGTGTATACCAGCTTTACATGCAGTGAGCTTTTTCTCAATTAGACATTGCTTGATTATTTTTTAATATCATTTATCAATGCTATTTATGTGATAGTATTGATAAAGCTCATAATACAGTTATTTTTAAAAGAAGATATTTGGTTTATTAGTTTATAATAGATCACCTGAAAATTAAGGGAAGCATTCAGTTCCTAATGGAATGTAGGAGTCCAGCTAAGGACAGTGGAAAACTATCTAAAATTCCCACCAAATAAGCTAATGTAAACTAATGGTACATACATATATAGCGTGATATATATTTTAAAATAAAGCTTTTTAACACCTTTTCTTATAAGTAGTGTTATTCTGTTTAAGTCATCTAGCTGTTATGTTTGAGGCAAAACTGATGGAATGTGTGTTTTTATGCATAAGGGTGCTTATCTTTAAAGAGTCTGTGTCTTCTTACCTGTTTCTTTTGAAAAGTTGAGTAGTAACCTAAGTGTTAGGTAATGAGAAGTCAGAAGCTCAATATTTCTAGAGATTAGAAGGAACGCTATTGTTCGGGGACCAGATATGCCTTCTGCTTGCAGAGCATTGGTGCATTGGGTTGTTCTTAGCTCTGCTTTCTTACTGGAATGTACTCCCCAGAGAATAAGGCATATATCTGTTATAAAATCAACTTCGTCTCCTCTTCTTTGCACTTAAGAAATGTGATGTCAGAATTCAGAAGAAAATTAATTGGTCCTAACCTTAACATTCATATTCATTTGTTGGTGAAAGTGACCCTGATATAAATCCTGTGCTGAACTACTAACCTTAGTCTGTGTTAAATTCAAATGAACTTCTCTTATAAACAGAGATCTTGGATTTTTACTGAATATTGTAAAATTTTGACACTTGGAAGTGATTTCAAAGTGGTGCTTGTACATATGATTCCTCCATGATCACAAATAGTAGTAACTATTAGTTTTGATGTGACCAAAAAGGATTAAATTTGACCTATATTCATGTCTTCAAAATCTAAAGAAAAAGCGAGGCATAGTATTTGTTTATGATATCTGATAGATCAGAAGAAAGAACTCTCCCTTGTCCAAATAATGCATATACTTTTAAAATTAAAAATAGTGTGAGGTCTTTTATCTGGTCTTTAATCTTTTACCTCAGTGGTACAAACTGTAAAATCCATTAAGAGAATTCTCTTCCATATAAACAGAGGGTTAGAGTTATCACTGTGTAACACTTGTGCAATTCCCATTGAACTAAGGGGACCCTGGCTGGGGCTGTCTGCCCAGACTACTTGATTGGAGGGGAGAGCTGAGCCAATGTTAAGTAATCAGATCCTCTTGCCTAGTGTATTATGCATTTGAGAATTACTTTTAAGTGGTTTAAACTTTCCTCATTGGCATTAACCTTTTTTGGTTTGGCTGATTGTGAATGACCTGAATGATCATATAGAATATTTAAAGTCTCACTAATTACATTTTATACTAATTTTAGAAAAACATTTTTGGATATTAGGTAGTTTGGGTTTTGCACCTCATAAAACTGATTTGGTGCAATTCACATTCACTTTGGGTTTGCAAGTGCTGGTGCTGTTTATGGCATACCATACACTCATTTTTAAAAACAGGAGACATTCAGAAAGCAATGAACTCAATATTTTGATTAATTTTCTTTTTCTTTTTTTTTTTTTTTTTTAAAAAAAGGTGTTCTATTTCTATTCATGTAATTCTATATGAATTAGATTTAAAAGGGAGTTATTTTTTGGTTTTAGTTCTGAGAACATTGCCACCTGAAACAGAAATAACTAAAAACATCAACATGTGTTGAAGAAGTACAGAAAGAAAAAGGAAAGCATTTTGAGTAAGTCTGCTGTATATTTGTAAAGGTATGAAAAGCAGCTAATCAGGTAGCTTGAAACAGTAAAATAGAAAGAGGAAGAAAGAATTAAATAATATCACAACTTCTTACCAGTTAGAGATGCTTTGCAGGGAGCTGCTTTCAGGGTTCGCTCAAAGGGGTTTTGGAAAGACTGAGAAAACAATTCAACTGTCTCTTTTTAGTGGTGAAAAAGAGACAGCACCTATTTTTGCCTGTGGCCATCTACTAGATAGAGAAGAAAACATTCAGAGTTGTTAAATCAGGAAAACACTTCTTTTTCTTTTCTTTTCTTTTTCTTTTCCATTCTTTTTTTTTCTTTTTCTTTTTTTTTTTTTTTTTTAAGGGCTGCTTCTGTGTGGGAGTAAAACCCCAAATTTCTGTAGGCTGAGAAAAAAATTAGGTTTGTTTACATTAACAAGCAAATGGTAGCCTAAGATCATATAGTATTTTAAATACTATGTGCCAGCAGAATGTTTTCCTTATTTTCCAATATGCTCACTACTGCAAAAAAAAAAAAAAAAGCAATATCTTCATGTTATTCTGGTAGCCTTGTGGTGTGTTCTATAATGGGATCTTGTGGGATTTTGCATTGATAGGCATCAAAGAGTTATGTTAGTACTTACAGGAGAATAAGGATTCAGAGAGTTGGCTAGAAAAAAGATTGCTGCAAAATTGATCTTGTGAAGATAGTCAAGAAAACTGAACAGAGAAAGTCAGGGAGCTATTTTGCTAGAAGCAGTGCCACAGAATTGTATCTAGCTGAAGTGTCTGTCTAGGCTCTTGAAATACATTCTACAGGAACTTGTATATACTTTTCTTAGTTGTTCATTTTGAGTGACAAAACAATGTTATCCACTGGAGCAGTAGGATACAGGAGCTGCTAGTCTCATTTAGAACAAGGGTAAGTGACATGATAAAAATTATTACAGTGAGAAGTCTAAAATAGCTGCCCTTGAAGTAATACTGGTAGCAACTGTAAATGTGGAAAGTTTCAGGAAAATACCAAGCTAGACAATGTGTATGGAGGTTAATTCACATTTTCTACATGTCAGGAGCTTCCAAGAAAGTTTGGGCTAAATAAAAGGCACAGGATATGACCCTCATAAAATTCCTACTTTTAAATCCAAGAGTAAACTAATGCATCCTGTAGTTTCATAAACCCTTATGTTTCAGAACTGCATTAATTAATTTACTCTATATCCTTCTTTTTCAGGAAGATGATTTGTTTTACTTTTCTATGAATAAGGAAGGATAAATGCAGATCAGGAGGTTGGAAGAAATTTATAGGAAAGAAACCAAAGAGCAAGTCAGTCTTGATTAAAAGTAAACATGAAAAAAATTCCTCTTCACTTAAGAAAATCCTTGTCCTTAGTCTTTTCTCCCCACCCACTGACGTAAACCACAAAGTACTATGAAACTTGCCATCAAATTGCACAAGTTGACATCAAGGGATGAAACTGTCCTTCAAAACCGTAATTTCCAGTGGTTCCTTTGGGACACAATTTCATCCACTGGACAGTTGTTGGGATTTTAGCTGTAAGGAAGGGTTGGGTGTGATTCGCTGCAGTCAGTGATTGAGCCTGTGCTGTTACACCCTCTGGGATGCTCCTGGGCTATTAGCCTGTCAGGCAAAATGTGGACCTTTTTCACATAAACATAACGTAATGAAAATTTGTGATATCTTTCAAAAGATGAAATGTCTTAAAAAAGTCATAAAATTACTGTTGAAATTTCACCACTGGTAGTTATGCTATAAATAATCATTTGCCTTTCAGATTCTTTTGTTAGTAAACATACGGATTTTTCTAGACTGCTCTTGAGAGAGTTTTTGGTTGGTTTTTTTTTTTTTCTTCATCTGTGATGTCCAAATTCTTACCTTTAAACATTTACTTTTGACATTGATGGGTACTTTGAGGCTTCAAGAAATCTTCCAAGTCTAAGTAATGTACTTCTCATCACTTGAACCCTGAAAAACAGTTCTTCAGAGAGATAGGTGATAGAATCTGTAAGAGAGGAAATCTAAGTGGGGTTGTTTTGCAACATACATAGAAGTCGCCAATTAACACTTTAAGAATAAAGGGAGAGAATGAGAAAATGTAATAAACACGGTGTCAAATTAAAATAATAATAAAAAAATATTGTGAGAGTGATTAGACCATGTGAACCATAAGCTCGGCTGAAGCACTATTAAAAGGAATTGCTGTGAGCATGCATGTTAGCGTGCTCACTCCTTGAGTCGGTTACCTGCTAACTTCATACCGAATGGGCTGCGTTTAAACATCCAAGTGAAATGCTGATTGAACCTTATAACCTAATCAGTTCCATTTGAAGTCTGGACAGCTGAAATCAATGAAAGCTAAAGGACTGATGTCTCTTTTCCTTCTCCAAGGTGAAGAACTGTATGTTCTGTGTGATTCCTTGGTGAAAATGGCACCTATGTTTACTTACTCAATAATCTAATTGTCAAAAGTTTCTATAGTGCAACAGCTTTAATGTTATTACAATGGATTTACACAATAGTAATCTTTCGTAGATTTCACCATCCTCTTTTATCAGTGGTTCTTCCATGACAAAGAAAGCCTGGCAAAGTAAATAGATGCTCCAAATTTTGTTCAACTGGTGTTTCTGTATTCAGACCAGCTATTACACTTCCAGGAGCCCTTTGAAAAGATAAATCTATCATTCTGTCAGTTTCTCCTCGTGATATTTTACTGTTTTATAAATGGAAAATAAGACTTTATCTTAGTTTAGAAGTCTCATAAAACCCAGAAGTACACTGATTTAGCAAGCTGTCCAAGAAACTGGTGCTATTGAGCTTTAGTTCCTGCTTGTTAGAGATTGCGAGGAGGACAGTGTACTTAGTTTCAAAGGTCAAAGACAGCAACTAACCTACTAATTCCAGCCCCTAAAATGCATTATTTTGGATGGAATTGGTAATTAATAGATTTGTTCTTCCTGATGTGCTAGATGAATTGGTAATTTCTAGATTTGTTCTTTCTCGATTGTAAGAGATCTGTTACTCTGCTTGCTATTAGAATTTAAGTGTGGAGTGGTATGTTGACTTGACATCAAAATAAGGAATTTGTAGCTGTATTAAGTATATTTGTAACTCCCCAAATTCTATGTTTCAGCGTAAATGTTTGGATATCCTGTATAAGAGAGCATTTTCCAAGTACTCTTGCTCTGCAGATTCATCTGTTTTTTCCACCTCCTGAATCCAAACATAGTTTATACGTCTGTTGTGTGAATACACTTAATTGTATGAGGGTGATGCTACTCTCTGTATTTGTTTGCAGAGGTTAATTATTAATTTGTAATCTGAGTAAAACAAAAATATACACATGGTAAGGCAATATATTTTTAAACCAGCACTGGTAGCTACATACACAGCTGATTAATTTCACTGTAATTTTTACTGTTGTTTTCTGTGGGTAGTTATAAAACCATTTCAGTAGTATCCGTGAAAACAGTAGAGACTGCTACAGTTAGTATGAGTAGAAAATACAAGCTGCTAGTCTCAGTGCAAGGTTAAGTGACATGATAAATACATTTTACAGTGAGGTTGCTACCCTTATTATAACACTGGTGGGAACAACAAAACGGGGACGTTTCTGAAAAACGGCAGCATAAACAAAGCAATTTAGGAAGTGTTACCCTTGATATCATGCTTGAAAATAACTTTCAGATTACTTTATCTCTGCAAATTATTGCCAAATCCATGGTGTTCAATAAAAAATAAAGCACACAAATACCCAGCCCAGATCCTGTCTACAGTAGCTTTTTCCTATAGCTAGGAAATTAAACAAGCTTGTCCATGTTCACCAGTAAGATCAAATTAGTTTCCTTAGTTAAAAATAACATGCTTGTAAGCATACTAAAAAATGTGAAATCACTTAATTGATATCTTGTGATCATTTGTTTTGTTTTGAAAACAGAAAAATTCTGACAAAGAGTAAAGTTTTCCTCTACATCAGAGAATGCCATATAACCTTTATATGCTCTGAGTTGATTTCTATCATTGGAGTATAAAAGAGGGAGTGAAGAGCCAGAGATGATGTCTCAGGAGATAGGCCCTAACACCTGTAGGGAACAGACTTCTCTCAAAGTATATGACGCCCCTTATTGAAAGCTTGTTTATATAAAATAGTGATAATATGTAGTTAAAGCTGATTTGACTACATATGACTCTAAGCCCATTTTGTTTTTACTGTGCTCTCAAACTTTGCAAGATTTGTTCCAGTGATAACACTGTGCTGTCTCCCTCTTTCTGAAAACTATCTAAACCTCAAGAAATAAAACTGGATAGTATAAAATCTTAAATAGCCACACTGAATCTGAATTCTTCCTATCAGTTATCTCTATTTGTATGAATAAGTTTCATTTAAGTCATATTGATCACAATTCAGAGTTGAAATTAGAAATTGACTTTCATTAGCTCAAGGCAAATTAATGTCAAGCCACTGAAGCAAGTTGTATTCACTTCTGTTAGTGAACTTAACAACCAGGTTCAGTTAGACTCCAAAAGTGCAGCAGGAGGATTGTATCCCAATATCTTAATGTGACAGCTACCAAGGGAATGGCTTTCTGAAGCAGAAGAAGGGAAACTGGAAACATTGAGGGGGTGGATGCAGACAGATATGACAGGATTCTAAGAACCTGGGAGTCCTGATGGCGTAGGCCTTCAGAGACCACCCACTGAGCTCTGGCAGGTAATAATCTAGGAAATTATAATACACTTATTTTAATGAATCTGTTAAGATGCTTGATCTGAGATCTTCATTGCACATACAGGAATGCTTTTGCTGCTAGAGCTCTGTTATTTTACCAGGTTATATTGAAGACAAGAACAGATTTCAGAATGGATTTCGTAATGATGTAGCATCCAGTTAAGTGAGTAGAAGTATGACCAAATTCTATAGAAGCTAGCATCATGTTCCTATACAAGAAAAATAGTTGAGTCAACTTAGATCTGCTTTTATTGAGTGGTACTGACATGTATCCTCGTGCTGTGCATGTGTGTGCCTGTATTGTAAAAATCTGACAGAAGAATCATTGCCACTAAAGATCTAAGATTTAATCCCCCCCAGCTGTAATGTTTCTACAGAGACTGCTTTCAACAGAGTAACTCTGTGCAAATGATAGAAATTACTATTTGTAAGCATTTAGAATAAGGTGTTTGTGTTGTGTTACATAGCCTCATTCCTTTGTCACAAAGCCACCAGGCAGATTTTCGTCTTACAGCTAACCAGATTAAGCATTCTGGCTTGATCTCTGTATGCTATTACAAAAGCATTCCATCATCTGCCCCTCCCATCCCCATCAAGCTTGATCAGTTATTTTGAATCTGGAATTTAAAGCAGTATGTATGTAATTGGGGAAAGAAATGGAATATATTTATTGGGGGCAAGGGAGTTCAGCCTCTAGTGGGGCAAATGGCAGTGTGCATAATGAGGTTCATAGCGTAAGATTTAGTAACATTGTAAAGAAATTCCTGTCAGTGTGGCTCTGATAGGACTTATCAAAGAGTACATACTACTTATCTGTCTTCAGCAGAGAACTCTAACTCCGTTTAACTGTCAGCACATCTATAATCCCTCCAAATCTGGAATTGTTGATAGAGTGCCAAATATCTTGGATTATGTATTGTCACAAAGAGGAAGATCTGTGAGTGTAATATCAAACAAAGCAAATGTAGCTAGCTAATGAAATGATGCTGAGCTTTTAATATGGCATAACATAAGCCCAGATTCCACCCCACCCCCACACATACCCTCCCCCCCCATTTGGAAACACGAGCCGTTTCAGTGTTGTATTGGAGATAGGGTAGAGAGATAAAGACTTTGGGGATGACAGCTACCTATCTACAGATAGATAGCACAGACAAAACTAGGATTTGGGGGTTGGGTTTGTTTGTTTGTTTTTATGATAGAAGTCTTATGATACACACTGTTCTGGTCAATTTGTAGCTTTGTGGCATTATGAACATGGTATTAAAATACATTGGAGACTAGACAGTATTATAGCATTCAGCAATGAAAAAATAACATGAAATAGGACAAAACAGCCCAGTGCTGAATTGTATAATTGACAAGTAGACTGTTTTAGTTCTAACTCCATAAATCAACATCTATCTGCTTGCTATTTTATCTTTAAAAGCATACACTGAAAGACACGTGCATATACAGACTCTGTAAATAAATATATTTGAATTTGGGGCTAATAGAGACTTGTTTCTCTCTTAAAACTGAAGTGCTGTTTTAAATCTCAAAACAATTTCTGCCAACTGCAGTACAAGGTGTTAGCTTAGGAATTCTTTCGTTTTCTGGTGGTTGTTCCTGCTCCCCCTTCCTCAGTCATTGCTTATCTAAAATTGCATGTTGTCGGCAGTTCTGCCGCTGATTTATGCAGTGACAGTCATGTATGAAGAACCAGACCAATGTAACCAGTTCATGTCATCTCAGTTCCTTGCCAAATGAGTAGATTCTCATGACTTTCAGCTCTCTTGATAGAGCTGCCATTAATTTTTGACATTCTTGCTGTGAAGACTGCAGCACCTTATATCTGTACCTGTCTGTAAGATATGTCTGTTAACAAAAACATTTAAAGGAGGTGAATAATTCTTGTCCCTTATTCAAAGCAAGCAAACAATAAAAATTCTTGGAATTTTTTTTCTTCACCCTTAACAAAACTCTTGGGCAAAGAGGTCCTACAAGCCTACATTTTTCTCCATTTCCTTTCAACTCAGTGGTAATAGCAGTTAAATCTAGTAAAATAAATATTGATTGATGAAGTTTATTCATTATGCCAAGCTAATGAGGCATCATAAATATATTTTTGAAAGTGTAAAATTCACATTCAAGGAGTATTGCTACAGTTGGATAAAAGATACAGTGTCTTCTTGATTTACTTGTCTTGGAGTCAGGAACTAGCTGAGTGAATCACTGTTGGTTCAGATTTTTTCAACCTGCACTGTTGCAAATAGATTCTTAAAAATTCTCCAGAGAAGAAAGATGACAAAGCAAGCCTGTCTGGTTTTTGAGGTTTATCCCCAGAGATGCAATAAAATGGTGGAATGGGATCTAGAATTTCAAGAAGTAAAATAAATCAACGTTTCCATTTCTCTTCTGCTGACACTCTGTTTACAGGATCTTGGCTTAGAGTGCTTTTGTGGCTCGTCATTTACCCATGTTTGCCACAGAACTGGCTTCTGTTCTAAAGAAGAAGGGTTACCTGTATATATTAGACTATGTATTGACAATAAACCAGTGATCTTAGTCTATGCATAATGTGCAAGTCTGCAGTTAGTGGTTAGAAAATGTCTGCCACTGTTTGCAAATGTTTGTCATGATACAGGAATTACAAAGGCAGTTGGTAGCTGGAATTCCTTTCACCTGGGCAGGTCGTTTGCATCTTAACTACATACTCCTCCTTAGTCTGAGAAATGCAGGTCAAAGAATCCAGTCAGAATCTAGTAATTTTGCTTCTTTGTTCTGCTGTTCACCTCTAGGAGATATGGGTTGAGTGCTTAAATATGGATTCTCTACTAATTATCAGTATTATTTGTGCAGGGAGAAGCAAATTAACCTTTGCTTGCAAAAATACCTCACTGCAGTGCATATGTATTAAATCAGTGAAAGGTTTGTTACTCATGTTGATATCTTACTGTGTTTTGCAAAGTTCAAGTGAATAGTATTTTAACATCATATTCCTTTGGGTATGATGATCGCACTGGTTAAAGTTTCCTGTAAATTGAAATGTTACTTTTAAGGTCATTGTTCTTTATGCATAAGAATAGAAAGAAAATATAAATGGAAATGAGCATTGCTATGGAAAATGTCAGCATAAATTGTTCCTCTTGTGTATACAGGGTTCTGATGTCAAAGGTATTAAAGGTTCTGGTATTAAATGCCTTGAAATTTTTTTAGCTACAGTAAATGTTCTCAGACTCAGCTATTCTCTTTGAGTATCAGCTTGTCTGATTTGGAACTCAGCTGTGAGAACCTGACACTAATGTTTATCATGAACAAGAGAGCCAGGAGCAAAACCTGTGCAAGTGGCAACAGCCTGACTTGCCAGTGAAAATACTCTTGCTGTCCTTCTTTCTCCATTCAGGTTTTAAATTACCATTTTGCCTTGGGAAAAGTGTACAGATGTCCTTCTAACCCAGGCATAGTATGAAAAATTCAGTGCAATAAATTAAAACAAAAAATGGAGGCACTTAAACTGGTTGATACGCTGGAGGGAAGGGATGCCA
>NW_009923682.1:0-715 GCF_000696875.1 Nestor notabilis
ATGGGGACCCCAAAGGAGGCGGTGTGGACCCCCCCACTGCAGGATGTGCCTGCCCAGCACCCCAGTGCCCCACCATGGAGAGGAGAGACTGAGTTAAACCCACATGTCACTGAATAGAGCCACAGACAAGGGCTACAGGGATTCTTAAACCGGTGTTTCATCATGTACAGAGGCCACAACTCTCATGCTAAGGAGCTGCAACAGGAGAACCAGATTCTCCCCTCAAAGCAAGGGAGGTTCCTCCTCTTGGTAAGGCCCCAGAAATAGGGAAATGGTGCAAGAAACAGCTCGAGGAGCCTCTCAGGGTTGTAAATGAACCCAAACAGGAACACGTTATTAACTGGAAAGACTGAACACATCCCGGTGGCCTTAATGGATGGATTCCCACAACACGATGAAATGAGTGGGGGGATTTCTCCTCAAAACGACCATGACAGCCCCAGAGACCCCTCCTCATATTCACAGTGCCTCTGACACAGCCTGAGCGGCCCAAGTGACCAACGAGGAACGGGAACTGGGGGCACTTCAGGGGGTTCTGATGAACACGTGTCTAATACAGACACGGCAGCTGTGAACTGCTTCTGCTGGGGGGCGACATCCCCCACGCACCCGGTGCACAATAAAGTCCCGCTGGTTTCTAACCCATCGTTCTGGCTGCAGAGGTTATGTCCCTGAACTCAGTGACAGAGGGAGGGACCTGCCAGCCAGCCCCATC
>NW_009923682.1:935-1300 GCF_000696875.1 Nestor notabilis
ATGGCCCCTCCCCCCGAGCGAGGCCAGCCCCATCCAGATGTGCGCTCACCTCGAGCGACGCCAGCCCCATCCAGATGTGTGCTCACCTTGAGCGAGGCCAGCCCCATCCAGATGTAGCCGGTGTCAGTGAGGAGCGCCAGGCATCGGTGGGTGAAGGACACGGCCATCTGCAGGTAGGCACCAGCTGAGGGGTTCATGCCAGGGGGCGTCTGCAAGGGAAGGGGGGGTTAACCTGGGGACACCCTCTGGGATGTGGGGTGCTGACACCGCTCAATGGGGTGTCCCTTCCCACCCTGTTCAACCCAGGTGAGGATGGGGCCGATGAGCCAGGGCTGCTCCCTGCGGGCACTGCCGCGGCTCACTCA
>NW_009923682.1:1736-1943 GCF_000696875.1 Nestor notabilis
CACCGCGGTGCTGGGCATGGAACCACCCCGCAGGGGCAAACCCAGCGCTGCTGGTCCATGTCCCAGCTCCAACAGTGACGAGGGGATCGTGGTGGCCCCAGGGACCATGGGGATGGATGCAGCTCCTCCCTCCGGCAGGGACAGCCCCAGGCTCCCCCGGTGCTCACACAACCCCAGCCCTGGGCACCTCTTGCCCCCCTCCTGCCC
>NW_009923683.1:0-201 GCF_000696875.1 Nestor notabilis
TTTTTGATTTCATGGTTTTTTTGCTCTTCAGCAGTGAATGGTAGCAGACTCAGGAGGGTCCTTCTCAAGGTTTGATTTTGTTTGGTTTTTATCTTGGTTTGGACAAAACAGTTCCATTTCCTCCCTCCTCTTCCCCCTCCTCATAGGCTGTTGACTCGCTCTCTCTTTTCCTGGTCATTCTTTAAGCACAATAGCATTGTA
>NW_009923683.1:232-16256 GCF_000696875.1 Nestor notabilis
TGATATGATCGCTCGAAGTGCAAACCCACCTCGCTGCAACAGGGATCTTTGTGCTGTTGAGGCCTCTGTTCAGAAAAGCACTTAAGCCTGGGCTTAAACCTGCGCCCTTCAGCCAGCATCTGCTTAAGAGTTTTGCCGAATTAAAGCCTTCACGTGGCAGAATAAAAAGCCGGGTTTAACTTTCTTGACTTTTTGTTGTTGTTGTTGTGAATAGAGACATAGTAAGAGATTTACAAAAACAAGACTCGGAGAAGGTGGAGTAAGATGTGCTCTGGGGGTATGGCCAGCCTGCTGGGCGGCCACTGTGCTGTGAGGGGCCAGGCGCTGCGCCGGGGTCGCATTTAGCAGCAGCCTGTTGGGAAAGAAATGTCATTCCCTGTGCCAGCTCCCGGAGAAGAGGTGATAAAGGTTTGAGAGAAAGGCTGAGATGTCAGGGAGAAGTAGGGTGCCTTGGGGGAGAAAATGGTGTGCATAGATCAACACAGGCCCTTCTGGCGCGCTGAGCCACGCAGAAGGACTTGTGAAACACGGCCCCGTCAGCGCAGATCGTGGTGAGCTGCACCGGGATGATGTAAGGAACGTCCAGCGCCAGCCGGAGCGGGCAGAGCTACCGGTAGGTCTGTTGTTACCCCTTTTCTGCACACACCTCTGCTCTCTCCCACTGTTGTGCAGTGAGTCAGCGGAGTCTGGTGAGGTACCAAAGGGGAGAGGTAAAACTGCGGAGTCACGGTGCAGGTTCCCAGCTCCTACCATCAGGGAAGCAGCCTGGCTATCCTGAAGGGAAACCAGGGCCCAGGGAGCCCCGAGCCTCGCCACTGGAACCAGCCTCCTCCGTGCCTTCAGCGTTAGCACCCTCACAAGCAGGTTTTGTGCAAACCTGGCAGGATGGTGTCTCCAAGGCAGTTGGCTCGACCCTGCTCCCACAAAAGCCACTGACACACATGATGATTTCAGTGGTACAGAATAAACACATCTGGTTTGCAAGATGTGGCTTGTGTTACATCCAAGGATTCCTCCTGGAGCCCATCACCATACCATCTAAGTACTGACTACGGGGAAAAATGTACAAGTACAGAACCTGCAGCAAATGCTGTTAAAGTAAAACCGTTTTGCCCCATCCCCTCTAGAAATTCCAGGGCCTCATTCCCTCACTCTGCCCCAGGAACATGAGCTTCATCCTATTCAAGAATCAGGTTGTGCTAGAAAACACACAGCTGAGGGCAGGGGATCTACCAAACAAAACAAAAACAAACAAACAAAAAACCCCCTATAAAAATAAAAGCCACACAAATAGCTGATAGAGGAAAAGAACTCCAAAAGAATTAAATAAACTACAACCTACTAATAACAATAGTTCATTTGTTTTGTTTCCATTTGTTTCATCTCTACAAAATTCAAGTTAGAAGTCGGAATCGTGCAGCTCCGCTCAGTGCTGGGAGGGTGAAGTCAGCCTCAACCCATAGCATTGAGGCTCCCCCTCCCCTGCCCCCCCTCCAAACAAACACTGCATCGAAGGGAAAAACAAAGGAAAAAAGTAAAAATTTAAAAAAAAAAAAAAGGAAAAAAAAAGGAAAAATAAATTGCACACAATTAACCGCATCTAAGGGCTGTCCAGGAGGCAGGAGACCCCCAGCCCCTGGCATCGGTGGCTTCTCGTTTGTTCTATCTATAGCAATAACCTTTACAGGAAAAATACTGTACAACTGCTTTTTTTTAATCTTTTTTTTTTTTGCCTTTTGCAACATTCTCTGAACATTCTGTCCCCACACTGACACAGCTGAGCTGCTGCCTTAGAGCCAGACCTGACCTGCACCACTTCCTTACGGAAAGAATTAAAGGGAGAAAAAACCCCCACCTAAACTTCTTGAGGCCTTTATCTGTTCAAGGGAGGAAACAAATCCTGGGGATCCCTCGGAGCTGGGGGGGGAGGGGGTGCCTGCATGGTGTTAGAAAAAAAGAATTAGGTATTTTATGTAAAAAAGGGACAAACTTCAGACACCAGGAACCTTTTGCTGGGCTGGAATACTTACAAACTGGCACTGAAATAACTGTCAGAGTTAATTCACGCAGCTAGTCCTTCTGGAGCCCAGGTGTATAGAGACAAGCCCTCTCTCAGACTCAAGTCTCACCAGACTCAGCTACTGTCTCACCTGCCAGAGTCCAGAGCAGTATCCTGTAGTGTGTGTTCCCAGCCTGGGCTGGGGAAAGGGAGCAGGGAAGAACTCGTCACCAGGGGAAGCCCAAGCTGCTGGAGGTGGCAGGTCTCAACACAGTATAGTTGCATTTGCTTATGCAGTGCCCAAGCTATTGGCCCTACTTGTCAAATTTATCAGCATGGCCCCAGAAATGCTTTAATTCTTAGCTGGCCTCACCTACCCTCAGCTAGCATCTCCCCCCATCTTCAGTTCTCCGTGCTGCATAGGTTGCAGCAGCCTCATGTTTTGTAGCTGCAAAACCCATGACAGGGCCAATAGCTACAGAACAGCAGTGTCCCCCCTCCTGCCCCGTGCTGAGCAAAAGAGGCTCCTCCAGTCTGAGCAGCACATCCCACAGCGGGGTCCTGAATGTGTGCTGCCTTCGCCTCCCTCTTCAGCAGGGCCTTCACCCTCTCCCAGAGTCAGCAGAGCATTATGAGTCCATGCAGACAGACAAGGCTTTTCCCGCAAGGGCTTGGGGACCGGGGACATACCTGTCACTGCACGACTGCTTGGTCAGAGAGCAAGTAGTTTTCAAGGCTGCTTTAACGGCTTAGGACGCTCGTCTGTGAGCACGGTGCTCCCTGTGCTGCACCGCGGGACAGTGTCAGCTCACAACCTCCTGAGATGGGGATACTTGAAGCACCACAAAAACGCCTCACCCTCAACAGAGAGGAAGCACCTGGGAGTTGGGATGAGATGGAACTGGATGGGAGATTAACCCCAGTCCTCCAGTGTGACAGACCCTTTAACCGCCCGCTGTGCTCTTCCCAAGTTACTTCAGCTAAATTCCCTACAGGCAGAACAGCAGGGATGAGGAGAGGTGTCCTACAGAGAAAGTGTAGACTGAGAAAAGTTTTACAATATAAATAGCATTCAAAATTATTATCATTAATAGTAAAAAGGATCTGGAAGAACAGAGGAGTGTCCCATTCCCACCCCTGCTCATTCATTAATGCGTCCTCATTTATGTGACAATAAATACCCACTCCCACCCTTGCTGCCTGATGCCATTCATTTAATGCTGGAGAAAGAAGGGGGGAGGGGTGGAGAGAGAGAGAGCAAACACCCCTCACCCCTCCTTCCCACCCGCAAAGCTGAGCTACTTGTCTTTGTGACACCAATTCCTTGCGTGTTATATATGTGTGTGTGTGTGTACATTATATAGAGAGAGACACACACACAAATATATAGTTCTAAAATTCATTACCTGTTGTTCCCACCCACCCCCCTCCAAGAAGTGGAGATTATTATTAATATCGTACAACTGAAAACATGGAAAAATAAAACCCAGAAAGAAAAATGGGGGGATAGAGCCCCACCCATAACAAAGGGTCCCCAGATGGGCACAGGCCCCACGCACCATGCAGGGAGCAAGGAAAAGCAGCTGGTACCCTCAAGGTTCGTGTCCATATAAAAGGGTATTGAATGCTGCTTCCTGCCCCCGTGTTCTGTGATCTGCAGAATGAAGGGATGCAGCACCAGTCCTGCTGCCAACCTGTCTCTTATGGGGCCTGAGGAGGAGTGTGGGTTTCCTTCCTTCCTCTCTCTCTCTCTCTCGTGTGTGGCACGGAGTTTGTTTTTCACTTGCCATCCCAATCTTTGTTCTTGCCTCATATGGGGTCCTCTTAGTAATTCTGTGTAAGAGCAAAACCAAACCACTGCCACTGTTGTCTCTAAGATTAAGGAGAAGCTGCTGGAGCGACAGTAGAGGCTGGGGCGGCAGCTGGAGCTGGAGCAGGAGTTGGGGCTGGAGTAAGGGCTGGCTCACCCTGTGGCCTGGAAGCATCGCCATGGTCTGTGGAAGAAGCAGCCTCCTCTGGTTCTCCATCTTCTTTAGGGGCCAGGCCCTCAGGGTCAGGCAGCGATTCCTCAGAATCTGTGTTCAGGTCTTCCTCTTCATCATCCTCCTCATCATCATCATCATCATCCTCCTCTTCATCATCTTCCTCTTCTTCATTCATTTCTTCCTCATCATCCTCTTCATCCTCTTGGGAAGAGTCATCCTCGTCCTCCACATCACCGGAGCCAGATGCCACTGCCCCCCTCTCCTGAGGCGTGGTCCCGGCTCTGCTCGGTGATGGACCTTCAGTGACTTCTGACTGCTTCTTGCTGAGGTCCAGGGAATCATTGAGGCCCACACCAGCCGCGTTCTGCAGGAAGAAGAGGGAGCTGTTGTTGTCAGTGCTGAGGTTGAGGGAACTGTCCAGGTTGATGGAAGAGTTCTGGATGTCGTACTCAAGAGTGGAGTGGGCAAGGCCCTCGGGGCCAGGAGAGATGGCAGGAAGCTCCCCTCGCTCCTGCTTCTCGTGTTTGCGCTTGTGCGAGTCCATCTGTGACATGCCCACCACTGTGTGTTTGCAGCCAGGGTAGGTGCAATGGAAGTGGGAGCACTTGAGTTTGTACTTGCAGTCAGGCACCTCGCAGTCTACACTGGAGCTGAACTGGCAGAAGCCAGCAGCACTGATGACGTCCTGTTTGCCGTGGTGCTTACGGTGGGCTGTCACCTTAGTGCTGTCAGTGCAGCGGAAGCCACAGCGCAGACAGTGGAAGTGTGTGCTATTGCCAGAGAACTGACAGTCTGGGAAGTTGCAACTCAGCGAAGACTTGAAGCGTTTAAAATCATCCAATACCAGGTTGTCAACACGATCGTGGTGCTGGGCGTGCTTGTACATGTGGGTACGGCCACAGAACTTGTAGCCACAATTCTCCCGCGTGCAGTGGTAGTGGGTAACCTTGAGAGAGAATTGGCAGCTGGAGTCCTTGCAGTCCTCGTACAGGTCGTAGCGCCGAAATCCCTCCAGCATCATCCCTTCATCCAGCATCTTGCGGGAGGATGCAGTCTTGCGGCGCTTGCCAAACGGGGACATGTCCTCAATGATCCAGAAACGCTTTTTGGCCCCTGAGGCAGTTGGCATAGTGATGGTATTCCCTACGGAGAAAAAGCAAAGGGCGGTTGCTGGCAGCCAGGTCTCTCTGCATCTCCCAACCATCCTGTCAAGCTCTGTATTTGCCAGGATACAATGCTGCAAATGCTCCCACCCAGCAGCTCATCCCTCGAAGCTCTAAGGAAGCCTGAACTCTGGGAATGTGGGCTGGCTGATGCCTGTTGGACATCGCTTCCTCTATTTCCAGCATAATCCCACCTTGCCTCTAACTGCTGCTCTGGTGTACCCGATACTGTGCAAATGCTGATGACTGATTGCTTCTCTGTTTTGCTACTCTCTCAGTTTCTCCTGCTGCTTAGTTAATCTCTAGTACTATTTCTTAAAGTCAGATTTAATACAGAGGAGCTGGCTTGTTCCAGTCCAAGGCCTGAGGTGTGTTACAGAAGTTCACTGGGTTGAAGTGGCAGAAGAGTTTAAGCATGTTAAAAACTGGTACGTGTATACTATCCCCTATCCAGGCTCTTGTAACACGCTGCAATTGCCAAGGACAGGCAGGAAGTGAGGAAGGATCCCATGCGTGATTAAAACTGCAAGGGGGGGAATTTATAGAAATAGGATGGACTTTGGCCAGGAGACTGCAACATCCCTCACTGTAATGAGCCTACATATTACGATGAGTGCACTTAGAAAGACAGATGGACAGATGTTCAATGGGGCTAATTCTCATCATCACTAGCCAGTGGACTCTGAGAGAAAATACCAGTTCTACAGCTTTCCCTTGGGTCTCAAAAATCACATGATGCCCCTAGTAAATAAAGAGCCCTCATCCATCTTCCACTTTCATTCACAGGGCCAGCGTAACTGGCTAGTGCTCACGTCCCCTAGGATCAAGCTGACATCGAGGACTCGACCTCATTATATCTATTAACTTTTTTTTCTTCTCTGCTTGCTATTTCCAGAATCAAACCACAATCTCCAGTATCAACATGCAGCACAGACGAGGTTGGAGGCAAGAATTTCTCACCAGGTGCAGAACTGTGAGTGTAATTGGAAATTATAGCTTGAAACTAAACCATACTTTTTTGTTGTTGTTGTTCTGCCTCTCCTCATGCTGAAACTGCCATCCTCTGAAAAAGAGGCATGATTGGTGACACGCAGTGCCTGGGGCCTGAAAACCCAGAGCAGCTTGTATCCTTGTCTAGGCAGCTGAAGAAACACTCATCTCTTCGCCTGTTGTAGAATTGTTTTCTTTTCTGGCTGATAAGCAGGTATTAAATGTGATGAATGCTATTTCTGCCACATCTGGCCCTTCCAAAGACAACCCTTCTAGAGAAAAGGAGCATATCATTGAAGGAAGCCTCCAGAAGTTAAACTGGAGCTGTACTAAAAGGTACAAGTCAATGAAATGGTAGCAGCAACCTAACCCCTTTGCATGGCCCTTGGCATGGCCAGGCTCTACAGGCTGCAGGGCCTTGGCATGGCCAGGCTATACAGACTGAAGGCTCTTGGCATGGCCAGGCTATACAGGCTGCAGGATAAGCAGGGAACAAAAGACTTTTCCACACCATGGCATTTCTGCTCAGGCTACAAGTAAGGACACCAGCTTGGGGCATCCATGGTGCGACCATCTTAGTGTCATGTAGCTGGTGGAAAGTGCACGTTAAGGCTAATTTAACCGGCTACCAGTGAAAGAATAACTTCCTGTCACTGTAGATTTTAAATTAGCAAGCTCTTTCTTAGCTACAGAATCTGTGACCAATTAACTCTCTGCTCTCCCCAGAAACATCTGGTATTGTAAAATCTAGTTCTCTGCTTCCAGGGCACTACTGTGAGTGCATCCCTGCCTGGACAAACCACTGCTATCCAGACCAACCCCTTCTGTAAAAACAACTGCAGCCAAATCATCAAGTCTTTTATCCTTGGTATGAATGCTCATTGTGCCTGGCTCCAGATAGGAATATGGGATAAGCCATCTTTGGGGGAAAGACTCTGGATGGGAAATAAGTATAATTTAGATTTTACCTGTTCTAAGCTCAATGTATCTGCCCAGCTTTTACACCAGTTCAACCAGATGTGCTAAAACTTGGTTAAACCAATTCTCTTTCCTCAGGCAGGCAAAGTTTCAGCACAAGGGCATGGGAAAGAGCAGTGATAACCTGGTACACCCTCCTGCTTTAGCCACTAGACAGTGTCCAGTCCCTAGCACCCAACTGAAGATTTACAAGCCTCAGCAGCTGTAATCCCAAGCAATTCCCAATGGTAAGTGCATTCCATAAGCTTGTCTTTTCAAATACTACTAATGCAAACATCCACAAAACTATACAAAGGTAAAAAGAAAAGAAACTTAAAAATATATCATTAGAGGAAAGCACAGCACAAGGTCAAAATGTTCCAGGTTCATGCAAATCATTAAAGAAAAAAGAAGCAAAAATACAGTTTCTTGTGAATTTTGTTCATTGGACACACTCCTCCAGACAGGGAAAGGATCCTTCTCCTGCCAAGTCCATGAGTAAAACCTGTGACCTTCCAAGTGGAGCTGGTCCTTCAGCCACACTCCCAACCATTTACCTTGGATTTGCTCATTACTAAAACTGGCAGGAAGAATGACTGGGACATTTGTAGGCTGCCAGAATCCTCTGAAGTGTGAACTTTAAGCACAAATATGCCCTTAATTAACTAGAAAAGAGCTGGGAGTTGGGAAAAGAAGCCAAAACTGAGACACACCCTAAAAAACATTCCCAGCTGGAATGAGAATCCCCAGCCTGAGACATCTCTGATCTCAGTCACACATGGGAAACATGGCAGCTTGAAACTAAAAATCTAGATGGGTTTTCTGCAGCTGTTAAGAGCAGATATAAATAACAGTGAGTGTGAGAAACAGCCTGAGCTGGCTGATGATGTCACCACAGCGACACTGCCTGTACTTCACTCTCTTACTGGTGCTGGGGAGAGCAGCCCTGAACTTTATGGCCTCATGTATGGGTAGGAAGCAGTGAAGCTTACAAGATCCATAAAAACAGGGTACCTTGTCAGACATGTACCTGCTGAGATGTGTGCAGCAGACTACGGGAGGTGTGGGGCTGGGCAGTCTGGAAGAGCTAAACAAGAATCCCAAGTCCCATTAGTGCTACATGAGCAAAAGTTTGCTTTGTGGCCTCCCTGCTGTTATCAAGAGGCTGAACATGCACGTTCACTTTGGATTTTGTTAGCTTTTTCTCATCGTTTGGAATTGGTGGCAATTTCTCTCAGGTATCTGAATGTCTCTCAGTGGTTTGCTGTGGGTTTGGTTATCCTTTGTAGCTGTGGTTACTGTGTCAGCAGACAAAAGGAGAGCTGTGGAAGGGCCGTGGATAAAAAGTTAAGACACAGAGTGACATACGGGTTTTTTACTGACCCAAAGGTGCAGAGAAAACATGTGGGCAGGGTGAGTGGGGAAGGAGATGGGCAGAGGACACCAAGAGAGAAAGCAAAGAAGTGTTACCTGCTGCATCCTGAACTAAGGGAACGTCACTTTTTACTGGAGTTGGAGTGGCAATGATGGGCGAAAACCCAGTGGTGCTGGCGGCAGGCATGACAATGCCTCTGCTGGATCCAAGAGTGGCACTGAGCAGAGAGTATGAGAGACAAGATGGAGAGAAGAGATAGGGGAGGGTGGGAATGGGAGACCTAAGCAGGGCTTGTGAGAAAGATGGAGGCAGAGATGGTGGCTGAGGTTGTGGTGCAGTGTGGGGACCATCATCGGCAGCAGCAGTAGCAGTAGAAGGAACCAGGCAGCCTGGAGAACGTGGAGAGAAAAAAAGCAGAAAAAAAGGAGAAAAAAACCCAAACCAACAGAAAAGAAAACAAAAAAAAAAAAACCAAATCAAACAAAAAACAAAAGAACTGAAATGAGAACCCAAGAGCAGAAGCAATATGATGAAAATGAAAAATACATTCACAAATGTATGAAACAGAACTGTAACAGAGAAGAAACAGAAGGTGAGGAAACTGACAGCATCAGGAAGAGGAGGGTTGTCTCTGCACAAGGTAGGGTGGCTTTAGTGGCATGGGGGAGGAAATCCCTGCATGTTTAGTCCTTGTTCATGTGTATGGTGCCAGCTCATACAACTAATAGCTGCAAGGCTGGTCTAACACTTTGGGTGGGTGACATTGCTCCCTGGACAGCAGCTGGGGGCCACGTCCCAGGGAGCATGACTTGGGCCAGACAGTTACTGACAAAGGAGAGTGTGCCAGGAACCACTGTCCCACCAGAACCTGGGGGGAGCTTTAATGCCATGGGGCAACCACTGTCATGACCCAGCAGGGTTCACACACATGGTTAGGTGTAGGATAACCTTCAGCTAACTGGTGTGGTGAAGAAAAGCAGGAAAATGTTACAAAATTAAAGTGAGCTCAGTGAGGCAGCCTATGTAGAATATAACACTTCACCCTGGGAAGGACAGCTAAGAGATCCCTGGATCACCACTAGATGATAACAGAATTCATAAAAGGTATCTGACTACTGAGAAGATAACCCCCTAGCACAGGACGGTGGGAGATGGCTACACATTATACTGGCAAAAAGAGGGGATGATGGAGGTCTCTTCCGTGCAGCACTGCCCAGAGTGGGAGCAAGGGAGCTCAGTGAGCTGCTTTTATGTGTTGCTTTCTGAAGATGTGGTAGGGTTTTTCCCCTGTGTATACAGTATTTGCTACTGTACAGTCTTTCTGTACCTCAACAGTATAGGAAAGTGCTTGACTTCAGATGCTGCACAAGGAAATACAGAAAGATACCAGGGGAAATGCCAAGTACAGGAAAGGCCCAGAACTATTTTTCTTTTAAATCCTCTTATCCAAGACAGAGGATAAAAAACTCTCCTCAGGGGAGAAAAGATACACTGTTAGTTCATGGATGCTTGAGGTGCTCATTTTGATGGATCTCTTCTCAGAAATGGCGGAGGGAGCCAGGTTAGTACGAGGCATTACTGTGAAGCTGGTACAGCTCATATTTTAAGGTGCAATTGTCCTTTGGCCTCTCTTCCTGAGTTTATTTCCTGAGAGAGCAGGCAACTGAGGATCCATTTCACCCCACCCCTTCTCTCTTACCTGCTGATGTACTTTCATTGCCCACTGGAGTGCTGGAGCAGCTGCGGTCCATATTGGAAGATTCAGAGGAGATACCCCCAGGGCTGCAGCCAGTGTAATCCATGTACTCATCTGTTTCAGTGTCCATCATGCTTGGGGGTCCCTGAAAGGAAGCTGGGGTTCCTGATGAGGCTGGGCTGGGTGCCATGCTGCCAACCTGGGGGAGATTTTCATTTCTTGGAGTGTGGCCAATAACCTGAAGCAAGAACACAGGACAGGGACTTTCACACCAAAAGCAAGATGCCAAGACCAAAACCATCTGTCTGCACGTTTATTTCCCTCTGTCAGAGTTCAGGAGGGATAGCTGGAACATGCCCGTGAGTGGAAGCCATGGCACGGTGGCTGGGAGCCTGAATCTTCCTTCCCTGGGAGCTCAGAGCATTAAACTTGGCACATGGATCCTGGTATGTGAATTGTGATGTGCTCAGAGGCTGGGAGCGTTAATCTTGGCACCAGCATCCTGGTGTGTGGATTCTGATGCATTCAAAACCAGGAGGTGTTAATCTTGGCATTGCTACCTTACTGTGTAGGTCCTGCTGCATTTAGAGACTGGAAATACGACTGCTGACACGACTGTCCTAGTGCCTGCATGTTGAGACACTGCAACAGGGGCACACAGGCTGAAACCAGTGACGTAGGTGTGTGCTGTGGTCACACGCAGCCACTGTGGCCTGGCCTGGCTGTCTTTGGGTACATGGGGAAGTACCCAGCAGCACTGGGTAGCCAAGCTCACCACTAAGGCACGGGGAAAACTGGAGGTAGCACATTTGAATGCAGAAGGGCAGAGCAGTGATCTGATCAGCTTTGCCACATGCCCTGATTTGTGCTTTCATCCTTGTTTCGTTTGCTGGACTGCTCTCAGTTACGTGTTAAGAGAAGATGCAACTGCATTGCACTGCTGTTTCCTGAGAGAGGACAAGGAGTGCCCTAAAGTAAGTTCAAATCAATAAGGGAACAAAAATGTCAAGCCTGGTATTTCTCCCATCCCAGGTGGAAGCAGCACATAATTCTTGATGTGCAACAGGAAATGTTTGCTTTAACCAGCATATTCAATTCTTCCGCATCCTAAGCACTTTAATAAGCCAACTGGTGTATATTGAGAGAGCAGGGAGGGCAGGGCAAGTTGTAGTTTTAGTGTTATCATTCTCCATAATTCACAAGGAAAAGCTGTTCACACTAAGTAATGCTTTGATGTGCTTCCTCTTATTGTGAAGTCCAACCAGGTAAAGGTACCTTGGGTGAACTCGCATATCCCAGCTCCATCCCCCATGCAGATACGTATCTGCACTTGAGAGAGTTTGGGTACAAGTGTCTAAGGCAGTTCTGGAGCAAGCAACCAAAGGGACCAACATTACATGCACATCTACAGCTTAAATAACTAGTGAGTCACCTGAGTAGGAACACGATCAAAGTTCTTCCCCAGCATCCTTCTCATGTGCTTCCTGGCGTGGGATGTCATTTGGTGCTTGAGCAGGAAGGAGAACTGGCAGCCCTCACGAATGCAGTGGAAGTGGCTGTTCACCTGGTTGTATTTGCAACCTACAGACACAAAACCATCGTATATAGTACATGGAAGGTACCAAGAGGAAAAGGGACTGTAGGGAAGATGATCTGGAAACGGGACACGGCTGCTGCTACATGGATTTCTAGTGGCTTGAAGACTATCAGTGGTCATGGGTTCTTGAGGAACAGTCCTGAATGAGAAAAAACATGGTATTTTGCATGCTGAGCAACTGCAGGAGAGGATTACAATGTACATAGATTCAAGAAGTGAGCCTGAGTTGCAGAGTGGTCCCATCCCTCTTCATTTTGTTGCAAAGAAAGGCACGTTACTATTCCATCTACTAGTACCTAATGCTCTCCAGTCTCAGCACCTTTTCCTTTACAAAGAGAACAGAACCAAGACATTTAACTGTATTGTGGAAGCTCCAATCAAAAATACATGCTCAGATTAGAAATGAGAAGTTCTTTTTCTCTTTTTTCCTTTAACTGCTCTCAGTATGGCAGTCTCAACAGCTCTGGCTCTGGACAGTGTATGCTCTCTGGTCAGATAGAAACGAGCCAAGAAGTGTTTATTGCCACTCCAAATTCGTTGTGTAATAGGGGCAGCTACTCAGCAACAAGCAATTTCTATGGGTTCTGGCATCCAGCACTTGACACGTTTTGTGCCTCGTGGATAGTGCCATGCACGCTGGGAGACTGTGTATCTCATTAACGGACAATCCTCAACAGCCACATTCTATAGCTGACAAATAATGGCTTCTTACAGTTAAACACAGCACTATCAATAATCAAGTTCTGCCTGTTCTCCATCATCCCTTGGCCATACCCTTACAGACCTGTACAGACCTACAGACAGGCTCAGTCTTGTAGCTATACCCATCAGTCATGTAGCTACACCCATCCCCCTGTACTTACACATGTAGGTATTTTTCTTTCTCTGGTTCTCCCTCTCCATCCATACATGTGTGTAGATATTTATACACGCATGAACACACATATTAAAGAAAAATCTATTACATGTGTTTGTTCAGAAACATTCGCAGCCCTTAAACAGGCCAGTGCTTTCTGCACCTGATACATGTGTGTGTGTATATATATATATATATACACACAGACACACATAAGAAGCCTAGAGATGTACAGAGAAGCAGACATGCATTTACATGTTGATATAACCATCTAGACCTACACAAACACATCCAGCTACACCATCCCATTGTGCTGCCTGTACCTACACAGGCAAAGGCAGCGTGCTGGCTAAACACGTTTCTGGCATGGCAACCCAACCTATGGGCAGATGTTCACACTGCTGGATGCATGTACCCCGTCACTCCCCAAACTAAACACTGCTGATACATGCACAGCCAAGCAGCTCCCGGATCACCCAACCACCCAGCCCATCTTTAGCTCACAGTGTTTTAGGCACATGCCAAGTTTATGTTTGTTTAGGTATTGCACTCCCCCACAGCCCCACCTCATTCGCCCTCCCCATCCCATTGTGCTGTTCTCTGGGATGGAGAACAAACAGTGCTGGCAGGACTGAAACACTATCAGCAAAGGGCAGGTGAAGGCTCGCCTGTTGCCAGGGCACCCGTGTAGGCTGGGTGTCATGTATCATTGTCCTGCTTTGTCTAGCTCTTGCTATCACCTGAAACACCTAAAGTTGAGTAAATAACAGCAACTGCTGAATCTACTGACATGTGCAAATGAGACTAAGTACTGGCCGCAGCATGTTGACACTCAGTACCCTGGTTACCACAAACAAACTGCCATTTGGGTACAAATTCTTGATGTATTCAAAGCTGAAAATAAAAGTTTGGTTCTGGCTGTTTCCCTGCAGTGTAAGAGAACAGCACCCAGAAGTGTTATTGTGAACCTTGTTTTGTTCCAGCCTCAGCTCCAACAGGAGCAATAGGGAAGACTGGGTCTGTGATACTCTAAAGCCAAAACACAACTTGAAGGGTTAAGTGAACCCCAGCAGTTCAGGACAGAGCTCTGCAGGAGCTCTCTTCAGGGATTCCCCCCAGTTCAGAGCCCTGGGTTCCAGCTCTAGCTGCCTCCCTGGGAATGCATTCTACTGTCTGTTGTTGTGTGTGTGTTTGACCAGCTTTACACTAGAGGCACTTGGATTTGATAACTACTGCCCTGCTGCTAATAGTGCTGGCAAGTGGGTAAGCCACAGTGTGAGGCTGTGCCACATCTCCGGTGTTTCCTTAGGCCATGCTGTGGTGGGAGGCTGGCACAGACACAGCACTGCATTCCCTGCTGCTCACAACTGGCTGTGGAGAACGGCTTCAGAGAAGGGTGTAGTTTATGGAATGCTCTTCTCCATATCTCTGTCTCTGGTTATTTGCCCTTTGGCTTTCAATGAGCTGCCCTGGCAATGGCTAATAAAAAAAGTAAATTTTCATTTGGAGCTGTCTGGAATCAGGCACAGCAGCCGCCTTCTTGATGCAGGGAGACTTTCACACAAGGCGCTCATCAGAACAAGCGTTTCCCTTATGCCTTTTTTCACTTTTAAGAGCACTCTTAAACTCCACCCAACACAAGTGTTAGGCCCAAAAGACTACAAAGTGCAAAAAAACAACCCCAATCAAACAAAAAGGCCTTGACAATGAGCTATAAAGGAAAAAACTAAAAGGAAGCTGTATCTCAGACAGATATATATACATATTATCTTCTATATTACCATTTCTATGCATTTAACTTGGGTCTATTTGGGAAAACATGCTTCAGCTCAGGCAGACTGGGAACTGCTTTCTGTTTCATTCTCTCTCTCAGTTAGTGATTTAATGACCAAATACACCTTAAGCATAACTTGCAGGCTCTAACTCGCAGTGTTCTTAGGCAGGACATGGGACAGCCCACATGAGAAAGGTGACGGGGGAAGAGAAGACAACTCACCTAGTCTGCCACACTCTTCTCGCTTGGTGAAATACTTGAAGCCGTTGGCTGCCCTTCTCTCTGCCTTCTCATGTTTTTTCACGTGCCAGGGCAGCTTGGTGGTGATGTTAGTCACAAAGTAGCAGCCAGGACGAAGACAGTGGTAATGCCCTCGCATCCTGAATTCACAGTGCTGGAGAGAAGAAAACAGACAGGCCGCTTTAAGCACATCTGAACCAAATGCACTCCCATCTGCTGCTACTGATGCTGTCCCTCTGAGACTTGAGAGCGCCCTGAACTGATACTCTAGATCACATCCAGGTTATCTTCCACAAGCTGCAATGCAACCGTGTTCCCTGTCATGTATTTTGTATTGCCATCATGCATTCTGTATTGCACTACTCTACACTGAGATATCCCAACCCTAACTCGTGGCCTTTCCTGGTATTCATCATAGATTTTTATTCTATTTCATTCTGTGTCTCTCAGATCATTCTAGTTGCCTTGTCCAATTCACCCAAGCCAAGGAAACATCCAAGCACTTGCAGTTTGATGGAAACCAAACATTTTGCTAGACCCTTCTATGGTTCTGGAATTAGATCAGAAATGAGACGCTCCACCTCACTTCCTGTTGGGCAGTCTGCTTGCTCTGTCTCATTCTTCTCCCACACACATACTTCAGGGTGGAACATTGCTTTTGAACTGCTCTTACCTGGTTTGGACAGAGACACTGCAGTGAATAGTAAGCAAACTGGTCTCGCACATTCACCAGATTATTGTTGGGGTTGATGTGGTCCAGGCAGTGGGATTCTGCTTTGCCCGAGGTTTTGCACACATACTTGCAGTTCCCAAAGAGACAGTGGAAGTGGAATTTGTTGGCGTACTTGCAGTCCGTTGCCAGGCAGGGATCACTGGAACACATCCAACACCCCATCATCACCCTCACTCATTTCACACATTGGTTTCTTTGCCAAAATTTAATTCAGGGGGAGCCCAGCTGAAGCCTCTGTTCCAAGCATGGCGTACAGATTGCCCACAACCACCTTCCTCTTTACTAAAATTGATGCTGGCAATGCCACTGCTTGGTGAAGCCAGAGCACTTTCCTGATTGAGATTATTGAAATACAGCAGGGCATGGTGGGTGCTGTAGTCTTCGAGGGCCACACTTCCAATCTAAAGCTCTTAAGATCCACATAGATGCTGTTTCTCCCTTTCTGCCTACACTTACCTCGGTGGATTCAGATAGTTTCTCTCATCTCAGTTTTGTGTAACTGAAATGAAACTCTTGAGCAAGCACACTGCAAGATGCCAGGGCTTCCCCTGATTAGACACAATCAGCAGTGGCCTATTTAATTAGTTAAATGGTTTTGATACATTACTTCCCCCCCCCCCCCCCCTCCCCCCAACCATCTTTCCTGCCGCATCAACAAA
>NW_009923683.1:16287-26312 GCF_000696875.1 Nestor notabilis
CCATGGATTTCTGGCTGCACAAAGAGAGGTCAGATCGGAGGTAGGTGAACATTGATCTCTTGGATCCCAAGCACTGTACCAAATGATACCTACTCAGTTATGTGAAACTGAATTAATACACTTCTTTGAAAGCAAATGACTGTCAATACATGACCCTGAGACTGAGACTCCACCAGCCTGAATCATTGAGCACCGTTGCCTAAGCTGAGCCTGGACTCCTGCATAAACTACAGAACTTCTGTGCCTCTTTCTGTCTATACAACAGAAATAACACCAACACTGTGAAACTTCTTTAATGTTTGTAAAGAAGTCCAGCAAGGTACACTTCCTTCTGCCAGACACCTCCCTTGTGGATTACTCTGTAAACCAACACTACAAAACCAGAGGCACAGGATTTAAAGAGACTCATTACACTTGTGCAGAAGTTCAGCCAGGACAGCAAAACTTGGAGAGATTTGAAGTGAGAGAGAATTGCTCCCTATTCCCTGAGCTGCTGAGAGACTCCTTCCTGACAAGCAGAGCCCAACCACTTGTTCCCCCTCCACTATCTGACCCCCCAAGTCTTCTTCACTGAAAAAAATCAATGAAGCTCTATTACACTGAGTTCCAGTTGGCATTCCCAGGAAGAGCTTACTGGGGACAAATCCAGGAGAAATCCATCAACCTTCCTTTTCAGCTATCTGTAAATATCTACCCTTAGTTCTGTGTACTTTGCTGCAGTAACACATCACCTTTGCATGACCGAGCACTCCATTGCCCCCGAATTTTGCTCAACTACAGAAGCTCACAGTGAATCCCTGCAGCAAGATCTGGAGTTGGGCTACTCAGGTTTTCATACTGAAAACTTTAAAGATGCTGTGCTTCCTCTGTGGCTTTCAGTGTCAAAAATACTATAAAAACACATGTATTTCTGTACACCTCTTCTGAGGCATAAAGAAGGATCAGTGATATGTCAGCAAATTTATTTCTCCTCTAAATTCATACCTAAAAGTACTCATTGATCCTGCTCTTTCTCCTAGGAAAACTGAAGGTATTTTCTAGACTTTGTACAAGTAAATTTTCTGTGAGAGAAAGCCCAGGAAGACAGAAGGTGTCTCAGTGGGTGAATAGAGATGTAACACTACAGCTCTGAGAAGTGGTACAGAGGGGATTGCAAGGCTGGAGAGGACATAAGCAGCATCTACAACTTACTTCTCCTGGAACTGGAGAAATCCGGGTTTGACCTGAGGCTTGGCGTTCTCCAGGGAAGTCGTTGCCAAGGGTGACGTTGCCAGGTTAGGCACTGATGCTGGGATCTGAGGCATCTGGGGTATAGCTGAAGCCAGCTGCTTCCAAGCTAGTAGTGTGGGGGCAGAGGGCACGGTGGCTGGACTTGGAGTGGGCACGTCGAGGGCTGGAGCGCTTGCCATGGTGACAGAAGTAGCAGATGGTGATGAAGGGGCCAGTGAAGCCTTATTCTCAGCAGTGGTTGAGAAGGGAGACTCGGAGTTACTTTTCACAGTTCCACCCTCAGTTCGGAAGTGAAAACTGCAAAGAGACACAGTAACGTGGACATAAATTCTTGGCCATTGCATTGAACTCAATTAAACATAAACAGGAGTGTGGTAGGAGTCTGCAAACAAATTGGCTGAGATGAAATCCTAAAAGGGGCTCAGCAAACTTTGTGGAAATATATAGAGGCCTCTTAGACTGTCTGTGAAGAGAAGGGAATTTATTAAGAGGGGTGGAGACAGAAAGGTGCAAAACCATGCTGAAATCAGACACAAGAAGCTCTGCAGTCAGTGAGATCAATATGCCTCTGAGGGCAGCTTCCCACAGCTGTTGTGAAGCCATAAGTTTTTGTGAACCACAGGGATCTATCCAACACCAGAGACCAACTGGGCTAACAGACTCTTCTGTCTTAAAATTTACATCATCTCCTTCCCTTTAAACCCCTCCAGAATCATCCACATCGCAGCTGCTGAAGGCCTTACTCCCTCTTTATTTGGGCAAATCTTCCATTGCCTTTAAAAGGAACTTGGTGTGGTCTTGAACTGCAGATCATGCTCTGTGGAAATTTACAAAGGGGAGAATTCCCAATATCCCACCCTTCCTTTGCTAGTCCCCTCACTGTCACAGTGGGAGGGTATCTTAAATTCATTCTTCACCCAAGAGCCATCTAGAGTTCTGAGCATGCTGTCCAGCCTCTGTAACACAGGCTGTCTCCTCTAACCTACATGCCTGGCTACCACACTCTGGGCTGGCTGCTGCTTTCCAAAACGATGTGAAACGACAAAGGGTTTACAATACAAGAACGTGGCAAGGTGAGGAGGAGGTTGCTGTTGGGCTGGACAGTTTGACTGCTGCATTTCAAGATCTTTATCCACATGCTTTGAACCTCTTAAACAAAACCATATAAATGAAAGGCCAGGGAAAACTTGTTAGAAGAGATCTGTCACGACAAGATGAACAATAAAATGCTTTCTACACTGCAGTGATGGGGAGATGTCTACTCCACAAGAATTCTATATCCAGTGACAATGGTTGGGTTTACAGGCTCCTCCTCCTCCCATATATTTTTTTGGATGGTATATATGTGTGCTGTGAGAAATCTGGGTCTCCTTGAACACATGGTCTGTCAAGTAGGCTATGGAAGAACACAAATGTCCAATTCTCAGCCTTGCCAACACTTTTTCACAAGTTGAACACATTTATTGTGAAACAAATTTAAAGAGAACATAGTGTTCTGCAAAACTTTTAGCTGAGCACATTTACACAGGAAGCACATGGGTGCCCAAATTGCTGCCCTTAGGACTGCCCATGTTCCTGCTCTTGAACAGTTACTCAGGAAGGTCTCTCTTGTCCTGCAGCGTGTGGGATGTAGAGTTTTCCCAAGGTTTCCCAAGACTCTGCTACTTACTTGGCGTGCTTGATGGCTCCATCCAGGGTGCTGAAGAGGGCCCCACATTCCTCCACCACACAATGGAAGTGCACCTTATGGAGAAAGTCGCACTGCGCATCGCAGAAGTCCTTGGTACCAAACCTGCCCAAAGCAAACAAGCATCTTAGGGAAGGGCCCTGCTGAGAAGCAGTGCTGGAACACTGGTTTTCAGCTCTACTACCACTGTGTTTTCTAATGTCACTGTCCTTGTGGCATATGCAGCACTGGTGCTGTTGCTTCATTAGTGCCTGTTTTACAGATCTGAACACGCAGAACAAGAAACTAATTTCTCTCCAATTGAACTTGACCAAGAAACTCCCATTTTAGTGGGAGCAAAATGCAGAACGACTCTGAAACAAAACCTGAAAACCATTATGTGTTCTGGAGCACCTATGTACAAAAGCCAAGGCTCTGAGAATGATCACAGGTTAGTAAAGGTAATCCAGATCAAAAGGACACTGCTGTAACATTACAGATCTTGTTTGCTTTTCTTTCTCAATTTACTGGCACTAGCAAAAGGGAAGAAACAGCAGTGGTTCAAGCGGATCTAGATCCAGAATCCATCCACCCCCTGCCTTGAAACAGCAGAGTATTACATAGATGAAGAGATAAAGTATCACCTATATAACAATTACAGCCTAGGATGCATATACAGTGAAAAGCACAATCCCTGAAATACATAAGAAACAACCCTGCAAGGCAAACACCAGAGAAAAAGCCATCAGCTAAGATACCCCTCTCGTCGTCATGGAGGAAATGGGCAAGAGGGCAAAACCAACTAAACATGGTTTCACTGCTCAGCCACTGCTGAGATTCTCTGGACTTACTAAGAGTAGCACAAATCCCCGTGATTTCAGGAAACTCCAGAATCACAGGGAATCTAGAAATCAAGTGAAAAACACTGGCAGGAAGGATCTGAAACTTAACAGGGGAATCTTGTATAATTAAGATACAACAAACTACAATTGCTCTGATGAGCAGGAAAGCAAGAAACAAACAGCAGCCTGTGTGGTCCCAGGAGGGGCCTCCTACCAGTTTGAGAGTAAAGGAAAAGGAAGAAAACCTTGTGCTGGAGAAGGAAGGTCAGTGGATATAGAATACATGCACTCAGTTAAGGCTTCTAGGGAGAAGGTGAAGGTAAGTAAAGGTGTGGTAAAAGGTAAGAAACCAAGTTACTGCAAGCTGAAGGGTGGTTTTATCAAGGACAAGAGATCTTGTGCTTAACAGGAAAGCCCAATAAAAATGGGAGGTCAAAAATGGTTGCTTTATAAAATTTGCTCTGGACAGGAAAACTAAAGACAAAGCAGACAATTAAGGATAAAGTGAAGACCTTCTAGAACAGCAGATAAAAGGACTGGTTGGAAAATATAAATATGCACAAATCAGCCAGTCTGGATGATGTATGTCCTGAAGTCCAGTGGAAATTAACTCCCAAACTGATTGCTTTACTGTTTGCTGTTTTTTAAGCCATAGAGAAGAGGGAGTTATTGGGAAGTTGAAATAAAAAGAAAAAAAAGAATAATAAAAAAAATCTAGATACTGATTCTTTCATGGGAAAAAAAAGGACAAGTGATCTTTGGCAGTTATCATACCTCTAGCCTTAACTTCTCCTTCCAGTAAAGTAATGGAACAAATATTAAGAGGGAGGAGAAAATCATTAAACATCTAGAGGATAAAGGAACCATGAGCAATAAACAGCATCAGGATTATAAAGAATAAATCTTGCCAGACAAATCTAATTGCTTTTTTTGATAGAATTACAAAATTAGTGGATGAAGGGATGCAATATATTTCGATTTTAGTAAAGCATTTTGATAACAGTCTTGCATATGCTTAGAATTAATTCAAATTGGCCTGGATGTGAATGCTACCTCATGGATTGCAAACCGGCTGAAGGACCGTAAACAAAGGCTAATGACAAACAGCACTGAGCTGGGAGGAGGTATCCCGCGAGCGCCTGACTTGGGTTAGGTCTGAGCTTATTTAACATCTTCATTAGTAATCTAGGAGAAGGAGTAAACAGCGTGTTAATGAAATTCACAGAAGATACTAAACTGGGAGGAGTTGGCAACACCAGTGGAAGAGGAGAAAAATCACGCTGAGAGGCCTCGCAAGACGAGGAGGAAGGTAGAGAATACAAGAGTTCTGTCTGGAAGCACACAGCTAATACATCTGGGGGTGGGGGTGGTTTTATGCAGGGGGGACTCATGAGAGCATTAAAAGCAATCCCGTGTAACAGTGGATGGTAAACATGATACATATACATTATGCAGTATAGATGCAAACAAGGTAGCACAATTGTGAGCTGCATCTACGGGGGCAGAAAGCTTGTTAGGTCTGGTGTGGTGATGGAGGACGGGCAGTCTGGGTCTGCACCCGTTCAGGGCACAGCAACAATGCCAACAGCAATGACACGATCAGCAGGCTGAAGGGACTAATTTACAAAGTCAGATTAAAGGAAGTAAATAAGCTTGGTTAAATGGGATGCTAAAAGTGTGTGACTATCTGAAGGGGGTGAACTCCAGTTGCAGAGAGGAATTATCTGCTGTGGTTCGAGGGAATAGAACCAGAAGAACTGCAACAAGATTACAGAGAGGGAAATTCAGGCAGCATTCCATGAAAAAATCGTGACAGCGAGAGTTACTATGTGGTAGAATAATGCTCCCAGAGACAAGAAAATAGCCACATTGCTTGGCATAATTACAATTAGGCTGGACAAAATGCAAATGGACTGCAGGGAAGTATCTCACACTGGCCAGGGGCAGACGGACCAGAAAGGTTTCTAGTCTTCTCCATTAAAGTCTGGGATTTATAAAGTGTCCACAGGCATTTGTAGGCAACAGTCTGTGTCAGAGCACAAACCCATATGTGTCTGCCTGGGTGTATCTGTGTATGCTCAAAGCATGTGTCTGTCTGGGCATGTATGTGCATGTGTCTGTGTGTGGGTGAGTTTTGTATCTGTTCCATTTTCCTTTCAAGCCTCCCTGTCTACAACAAAACCAGCAGAAACCATCCCAGTTCCCATACTCTTTATACTCCTGATTTTGTTTCAGTGGCCTACTCCTGTGATCAGAGGAAATGCAACAGCAAACATAAGGCTTCTGTGATCTGTGTGTAGCAACTCGACATGGTCCAACAGAAGTTCAGTGCCAAGAGCAAGCTGACATGGGTCCCCTGGACTTGCAGGCTGGGGACACAAAGAGGAGCCCACGAAGCAGCCCAGGCCAATGATACCATGTGGAGATCCGTGCCCGTAGCTGGTTCTCAAGATCCTTTGTAAAATAACTCTTATGTGTATTTCTGACAGGACATTAACACCTACTGCAGATGGCCGGGACTGAGGACCGAATGCACTCCAGAAGGTGATCATCATATCACAGAATCAGGCCTTTAAATTCAAGAGAACTCTTCAGTCAAGTGTGAACTAACAAGCCACTTTGCAAAGGAAGTAATTTTCCCTTTCCTCTATTCCCAGTTCCATGCTTTCCTTACCGGCGCAGGTACATCTTCCATGGCTCAGAGAGCTTCTCCTGAACAAGTGCCTTCACTGCCTTGCCCAAGTACTGTGTTGGTTCTCCAGCCCCAGCTTGGCTGCCATCTCCTTCTTTCTTAATTTTCAGCAGGTTGCCAAGGCTGGCACTGGTCTTGGACATCTGGAACAAGAAGACAGACACTGCATCAAGCCCAGCACACAGTCATGGACACTGCCACTCTGGATACCCCCAGGACGGACCCATGGCAAGCTGGGTTGTCAAAGACTGAGAAGACAAGAAGTCTGCACTGGCTGCCTCAACTGCATCAGCAGAACTTAGTAACATCTCACTCCTGTGCATCCTCTACCCAACTATTATGAAGTACTCAAGTGCCCATCTAATATTCATGGCTCTTGTGTGAAGTTATGAAGCATCCTGTCTATTTCATACATGGATAAACTGAGGTGAAGAGAGACATACCCTGTCTGAGTATGGAAAAGTTGTGCAGGCTTCAACATTAATAGCTCTGTGTAGCTCCTACAAAATGCTGGTCTCTTAGCACAGAGCTAGTGACAGAACTACTAAGGTCTTGTTTGTTTAGTCAACTTATTCCAGCCATAAGGATGTCTCCTTCTTTGAAGTGACTATCGGGTATGTTTGGGAGTGTGGGAGGAAAAACCTCATTCAACTGGGAAAAAATTCCGGTTCCACTTAAATTCCTGGAAAATTCTTGCTAAGTTCAATAACAGAATTACGTCTCTTTGTCCTAATGGACATATCCTCCACAAAGCAGGACTCACAACTTGCATTGTGTGAAAGGCTTCAGATAGATTCTACACAGAGAGGTTTTGAGGTCCAGGTGTATGACGTGCAGGATAGAAACAAGAAGTTACTCAAAAAGAAGTTCAGAGAAAATCTGTCTGAGTTAATGCACGATTTCCCAGACCCTTTCTTGCTTTGTTGCACTCTCAGTTACCTCCAGTAATAACAGTGAATTTCACAGCATGAATAAAATGCAGGATGGGGCCCAACACTTGCATCATAAACTCCACCCACTTGAAGATCTCAAAGCCCTTTATAAATACCAGTTAATTAAGCCTGACAGCCCCCTAAATAAACAGCAATAGGCTACAGGAACCCTGGCTATTTGAGGCTCTCTTAATGCCCCCTGAAGGTAAAGCCCCTGCTGCTGTGTGGAGACTGCAACTCTTTATGGCTGGAGTCAGAAATTCAGGTTGTCTGTTTCCACTGGAGCTCGTTGGGCATTCAATATCTGTAAAGGGCTTTTTTTTCCTACATGAATTGTGAAGGATTCCTCCACAAACAGAAACTGTGTGCAGCAAGAGGAAGAAGCAAGTGTGATGTGCTCCTGAACACACTGAGCTTGATTCTGCAGTCCTTAGTCTTGGAATAGGCTCCTTCAAATTAGTGGGCTCTATTGTTCCCCGGTTTATGTCATCAGTTAATCCCATTCCTTCTTTGAAAAAGGAACAAACCTGAAGAATTCTTATTTTGTACCTGTGCTACACTTCCTTTGCACAACATAAAGAATTCTATGCAGGGCTGCACACAAATAAACCCTTATTTCTAAGCATAAACTTAAATCTCCTATTCTCCTGGAGATTTTCAAGTGAAGTAGCTATTGAAAGAGTATTTCCCTGAGCTGGGGTCTTCAGAATGACTTGGGACCCCAGTCAGCAGATTTACTAAATAGATTTACTCACTAGAAGAAGAGCTGTGTATTTGGAATCTCTAAAGGGACAATGTGCAAGAATGAATAAGAAATTGAGATTAGAAGGGAATATCAAACCCCCAGTATAACAGAGCGCCCCACTATGACAGAGAGCCAATGGAGGAGAATAGTGACATAAGGATAAATGCAGAAATTAAATAACACAGAGAAAAAAGAGTGATCAAATAAGAGAGAAAGGAAGAAGAGACTGCTAGGCAAAGTCACTCTGCCCTCTCTTGAGGGTTATATGGCCTTGGTACACGTAATGCCCAGAGCCAAGGGGATGGCAATAGTTATGCCTGTAAAACCCATCACACAGTAGAATATTAAAGCATGGCTCAAAGGCTGCCCTCATCTCCACGGCAGTTGTATACAACAGCAAAATTAATCTTGGTACAGTAGAATTTATCATGTGAAAGGGAAATATATATTTGAGATGATGTATAATTTAAGGAAAAAGTACGGAAAAAGAAACGGTGCATTATCTAAAATAAATATTCTAGAACGTGGTGAAGGGGGCTCTGTTGGACACCATTACTCACAGCAGAGAGACAGAAATTGATGATTTTGGTTCAAAACTTCTAATTTTTTTTCTTCTCGTTCATAAAAACAAATGTTTCTCCTCCCCTTCCCCCAAGGAAAAAAAATGTTTTTAAGTAAATAAACCAAATGAGGGACTATAAAAAGAGAGAGAGAAGTTGCCAGGTTCTGGAAATAAAAATGGGGGGAAAAAATAATTAAAAAACTACTCTTTCAGATCCTCCTCTGTCTTGAAAGGATGAAGAAAAAAAAAGGTGTCAGAGGCTGCAATATATTTCTTCAGCCAGTTCATTAAATTAATTCGTAAGCAGTGGCTCTGAAATTATACCCGATGAAAAATGGTCTCAAAATTTAAATGGTACAAACTCATCTTATTAGAGGCAAAACATTAAAAAACAAACGCATCTCCCCCCCTCCCCGCTATCGCGGCTTTAATTTCTCGTGGTGGGGGGAATGAAAGGCGTTTGATGGATGGCTCTTACCTTATTCATAAGCGAGGATAAAAGAGATGAATTTGCCGAGACTGTGTGGCCATTTGATTCATTACTGGAACACACAAACCAACAGGGTTTAGTTAAGATGTGCACAGGGACTGTGAGCACTGAGATTAATCCTTCTCCCTTCAAGCTGCCTCACTCCTCACCTGCTACAGCTGGAGGAAGACAATGATGCCCACCCTCCCTTGGGCTGCCCCAACTCCTTTACTTGTGATAGCCAAGATGGAGAGAAAGAGAAGGTCCCAAGTCTGCAGAATTCAGTTCTTTCAGCTATTGAACAGCCCAGACCTCTTCCTCCAGTGTCCACGCTTTTACCAGCTGACTCAGAACCCATCCCATGTTTTACTCTTTCATTCCATTAGAACTTTCAGAAATAGGCCACAAAACCAGGGGGGATACTGATGTTACAACTCATATTGCCAGTGACACAGGCCCCCTTGGCAGCAATCCTTATGGCCACAGCTAAGCATGCTGAAAGACAACCTTGGCATGCACCAGTAATAGTTGTAGTTGACTGCAAGTGCTGGGGTCCCAAATTGAGGCTTGTTTAAATACAGTATGGAAAGGAATGTATACAAAGGTCAAAGTGGAGCAGGCTCACTTATCCCCAGTCTCAGTTCCTCTGCAGTTTTTCCACACAGGACAACCCCCAAACACGCCTATTCTCAGTAAGGATGCTGGGGACACACTTTGAGTTAGGTGCATTCACCTTTGTGCAAGCACAAATACTCATCACCATAACTAGAGATGAGCACCCAGACCCAAGTCAGTGACACCCAGTTGTTTTGTGTGTCCAATTTCTCTGGCAGGTGCCTCTCTTAGACGTGAATCAAAGCCCTATTCCATTAGTGCAGATGCTCCTG
>NW_009923683.1:26349-27264 GCF_000696875.1 Nestor notabilis
AGCAGGAATATCTAAGCGAAGGAAGCTTTGCCAGTGGCTCATGTTTCAGAGGGGAGCACAGGAGGTGAGGCTCTTGTCAAAGAGTTTGTGAGTACATGTTTGTGAGCCCCAAATAAGAGTCTGGAGAACATACACTTGAGGGGAAGGAGAGAGAGCCTCCCTGCCTCCAACTTGGGGGCATCCAACTCAGCACTGTGAAACTGCCTTTCATCAACATTTTGTGTCCCCTCATATCACAGGTATGGAAACTTGTCAGAGCTTGATGCTGGAAGGAGCTAAGGGTGCCTGCACACTTCTCTCACCCGTGATCCTTGACACTCAGGTCCAAGCTGTGCTCCTGCAAGGACTCCTGACTAGTGGCAGATGATGATCCCATGGCCTCCACAGGTTCCTGCTTCACCTGAACTGGATTGAACCGTCCGGGAGCTGCTGGCTGTCCATTCCCTGGTCGAGAAAGACACCAAAATTAAATGCAAAAACTAAACGGAAAAGGTAGGTCTCAAATGAGGTTACAACAGCAAATAAAGAAGTTAAATCACTAGCACCAGTGCATAAATGGGAAAAGCAAAGAAAAAGAGTGGGGGGAGGGAAGTGCTGGGATTGCTGGTCAGCGTTTATTGCCAGGCTGACATGATGGGTTCTGACGTCCACTCCAGCGTGGAAATTCTTCAAGTGATAATTATTGCAAAATTATGTCAAAGTTGTCCAGGCTATGGGCCCTTTAAAGGAGAAGGGCGGAAGGAGCGTGGGGGAGACCTGATTCTCTGCACAAACTGTCATAACTAATTTGCGAGGCTGCCTCTTAAGCGTTTATTAAAGACTCTGTTAATGCTGAGGCAATGTGGCAGCTCTCGACTGCTACTCAAGCCCCCTTTCCCGTCCTCAATCCCAGCGTTGCCGTAGCGACAGCGGTGG
>NW_009923683.1:27285-27895 GCF_000696875.1 Nestor notabilis
GGTGTACGTGGCGTCGAACGTGCCATGCTGAGTCCACCGCCGGCACGTTGTCCGCACAACGAGGGGGGAACTCTTCTTGTTGGGGAGGAGGTTTAGTGCTGAGCCCACGGAAGAAGAATTCAAATTAGAGGAAGAGAAAGAAAGAGGAAAGGGGGGAGAACAAATTAAAAGGAAAAAAATTAGGAAGAACAGCAAAGAAAAAAGGAGGGAAAAAAAGTTGCTGACAGGAACATGTCTGCAGCGCTTTTTTCCACAATCCCCAAGTGACTGAAATATTAATTCACCCTCCGGCAGTACAGCTGACGGCGAGCTGCTCCTCAGACAGCAAGTGGCATTTTATTAAAAAATAAAGGAAAATAGTTCCCTCAATGACCTTTCTCTGCTTTAGGAAACCATTTTTCAAATAATAATTTTAAAAGTATGTGAAAGTTCCCCTCCCTCTTTCATCAGATCACTTCGTCCTACTCCCTCGTTTGCTCTCAGGTCGAAGGGGATGTTGTCAGCACTCACATCCCCACGGGCCAGCAGGGAAGGAGGCTGTGGGGCAGCTCAGTGCTGTGGGGTGCTGCCAGGCAGAGCCTCCCCCACGCTGCCCACCATGAGCTGTCCA
>NW_009923683.1:27926-34050 GCF_000696875.1 Nestor notabilis
TGGAGGTGCCCAGTGCTCTGGGGGAGCCCCACATCCCTGCTGGCACAGCTGGCCACAGGCAGTGACCTGCCCCAGGTCTAGGTGGCAGCAGGAAGAGCTCTTGGTTGCCCCAAGGGACTTCTCATTCCCGTCTTTTATCCCTCTCACAGTGTTGCTGCCCCCTGAGCTCAGGAGAAGCACAGCTTGCAAGAACTGAACAGGAGAAAGCTCCAGTTGGTGGACTTACACCAACAGTCTCCCCAAACCCAGAGCTGCAAGCACAGAACCACCCCCCCAGCTCAGAAAAACAATGAGCAACGAGCTATAGGATCAACACCACCAGGCCCAGCTAGAACTCGACACAGCCTGCAGAAGAGGGCTGCAGGGTCTGGCCAAGCTTTCATTTCCATTTTTAATATAGTGCCTCTCTCTTTTCAGCCTGCAGCAGACTAGGCAATACACATGGCAACACTCTTCAGATCTGGTAAGAGCCTACTCTATTTGTGGGCAAAGCTGCATTCCCTGCCTCTCTTCTAGCCACATGGGCATAGCCAGGCTCCACAGGAAACCATGCCAAGACCAAGACTGCTCTCTTCAAGGGTTGACTGGACATGACCAAATTTATTCTCACATTTATGTTCCTTCACTACCTCCTCCCCACCTCCTGTCCCACAGACAACAGGGTGGCTTCTCATCACTCTTCTCCAGGTTATAAGGCATTACTCTTTCTCCCACCACTAGCATAACTGATGAGGGTAACTCACCTGCTTCAAGTGCCACAGAGGGCTTGAGTGCAGCTGCTGCCAGCCTGGCCATCATAGGAGAGATTAATCCCTTGCTAGCAGAGATCCTTTCCATTATAGATGCTGCTGGAGCTGGGGAAGAAGTAGCTGCTGGCTCGCCAGATCCTGATATGGCCTGGGATGAGGAATCTGTAGAAGCAGATGATGTTGGATTGGTGCCAGAAGAACCAGCAGTCATCAGATTAGCTGAGCTGGCAGGAAGTGGTGTAGAGACCCGACTGGGGATGATGGGGAAGAAGGATCCAGCTGTTCCAGGAAGTGCTGAGTTGGAGAGTGCCAGGGCCAAGGGTATATTGCTGGGAAGAGCCTGAGAGAGCAGGCCAGAGATCTTGGTGGCTGGTGTCATGCTGTTGGCAGACTTGCTGGCCTGTGAGGAAGCGAGCTCAGCAACAGAGGAAGGTGCAGCTGGGACTATGAGAGAAACGGAAGACTGTTGACTAGTGGGGGAGGCACTCAGGCTGGAGTTCTTTGAGCTCATAGCGGAGAAGTCAATAAGGTCATCATTACTGGACTCCTCTTGCTCATTATCCTTGGACCCCAGAAGAGAGGCAGGCAGGCCCAGCACTCCCGAGCTCCGGATGTGCCGGCGCTCATGCTTGCGTTTATGGGAGGTCATCTGGCTGGTGGAGGTGAAGGTGAAGCCACAGCCTGCCCTTATGCAGTGGAAGTGATTGGTGGCCTTGCTGTAGACACAGCCCTCATACTTGCATTCCTCATACTTGTAGAACTTCTTGAAGCCGTCCTTGGCATAGGCATCATCTTTGATGTGGTAGCTCTTGTGCTTCTCAATGTCACACTTGTTCTTGAAGGTGAATGTACACCCAGGTCGCCTGCAAGGGCATCGAGGAGAAGAGGATGGTTGGCTGTGTGGGCTAAGAGCACAGTGCTAGGACCACAACTGCTGTCACCTGCCTCCCTCCGGGATAAGGACTGGGATCAGTACGGGACAATGGCCCTGGCAGCAGAGGGGTTGAGGAGCATTATGTGGGTTAACCCGTGACACCAAGGCAAGCAAGAATGCTGCCATGTGAGAGAGCTGGGAAGCTCGCTCCACTCTGAGGAACAGCCACACTAACACTGGGATGTAGGCACCCACCACTAAAAATTCCAACCAAAAGAACAGCTACAGAGAACTAAGGTACAAACTGTTTTCCTACTCTTCCTGAGAACGTGAGAAATCAATAGAAGAGCATTTGTGTACAGAGGGCAGAGTCTGGCCCTGCAAGGGATGAGCTGGCTGACTGTTGGTTGGAGAGAACTCTAGCATGGAAGTGCCAATAGCAGTGTATTAATGGACTGCTTCAGCTGAACTCTGCAGAGCACTGTGATCTTTCCCAAACGATTCTAGGATTTTCTAGTGGGTACCCTTTTCCTCAGATCACCTCAGATCACACTCCTGCCTCCAGAGCGCTCTGTGGCAAGATCCTGGAAACCACATCTGCCCTGGAACATGGGTTCTCTCAAGAGCAGTACTGAGAAGGTCACAGCAGGGAAAATCAAGTCCCTGTGTCTACTCCTGAGTTTGTGACACGGCAAGAGGCGGCAAACAGACCACACAACTCTGAGGCAGGATTCCTGCCCTTCCTGCTGTCTCACCTGCAGTGAAAGTGAGTGGTTTTCTGCCCGTAGAACTGGCATTCCACAGTGCCGCAGTCCTCTGTGGCACGGAACCGCTGGAACCCGTCGTTGATGAGCTGCGTGTTCTTCTTGTGAAAGTTCTCATGGGTCATCACGTCCGAGGTGCTTGTATAGACCTTGTTACAACCCACCTACCCCAGGCCAAAACAGAGAGTCATCAGCACAGCGTTTTAACAGCCTACCATTATTACCAGCAATAATAAACACATGAGCAGCACACATACATTTAATGGTTCCATTTGTGCACTTCTCCTAGGAGTATTAAGTCATCTCTTTAATCCCCAATCTAAAGACTGAAAGAGCAGTTGTGAAATAAATAAATAAATGAAACAACTCTCTGGGCAGGAAACAGTAAGGAAAAAAGGGCAGGATGCAAAGGGATAAAAGACCAGCTACAGATCATGCCTGCTTAGGGAGGCAGTAAGCAGGGTTCCCACTCTTAAGGAGAAAAGAACACTGACAGATGCCATTACTTTTTGTTATCACGGAGCAACACAAAATAAAATAGAGGAGTTTCATCTATCTGGGGAATACAAAGTTGAGTGGGAATGAGTTATTTACCTCTAGTCCTTCTGGGAGGCAAGGCAGGGCAGTGCAACATGAGGCAAATCTTTCTGAGCTTGTAATATACGGGTTTCATTCTAGCCAAGCATAAACCCTCTGTTCAGCTGACCTTAGCAAACCAGAGCCTTTTCTCCCCCGTCACTGTTCAACACTACCACTCCAATAATGTGAAACTCGTGCAGCAAATGGGAATGGTGTGACGAGGAGGGAATGCTGAAAACCTGCCTTCCTCTGGGCAAAGCGGGCAACTTTGCCATATTGAGTAAAAAAAACCCTGGAATCTGAAAACGTCCTCAGCCCTGCTGAGGGAGGGTTTTTTTTTCCCTTTTCTTCTCTAGCACAACGTGTGCCAATGCCTGCACCATCTCAGAAGTGAAGAGAACGAAAACAGCACCTCTTAGTTCAGCCCAGGTTGATTCAAACAGGCAATAACAAACCCCGTGATAAATACCCAGGAAAAGAAAAAAACAACAAGGATCTCCAGCTATTTCCAATATAAAAGAGCCTCTCTCTCTCTGCACTGACACCTTGAAAAAAGACAGACCCTGCACGGCATTAAAAAAAAGAATTAAACAAAAACCTCCTTAGGAATAATTTGCAATGCAGCTCTTGGTGCTAAAGCCTAAAAAAAATGTCAGTTCATATAAACAACTAACTGAATTTTATCCACACCAATTATGGACATAAAGAAAAAAAAGAAGCCCATGAGATGGATGGCACAAATTCTGCCATTTAAGCAGTATTTTCTTTAATTGGGAGTTTATATTCAGACACCTTTCCTGTAAGACACTGCTTACATGGGCATTATTTTACTGGAAGGCAGTGGGCACAGGATGGAATTAGCCATATATAGTTGTGTCAATGAGGGTCTCTGTTTGAACTTCGAGTGACTTAAAGCTGTGAAACACTCCTTGTACTGTAAAAAATATAATTCAACAAATCCCATCCTGGTCAATTGAAAGAACTAAACAGTCAATAATATGGAAGCATAACAGAAAATGTCCTCAGGAGAAAGGCACATGAAGTTCCCAATTTATCAAATGTTGTAAGCACATGCTTAAACCAACCCCTATTCAGGACAGTACTTGAATGCATGCCTAACATTTAAGTATGTGCTTAAGCCCCATTGACTTCAGAAAGCTTACCTGACTTCAAGTTAAACATATGCTGAAGTCTATCCCAGCAAACTATTTAAGCATGTGATTAAGGCCTTCTGGCTTTAACTGGGGTCTTAAGCTCTTGAGATAGGGCAGGAAGCAAGACCTGAGTTTTCAGGACAGAAAAGCTTTCACCAAAGGTTGCCTGATTATTCTGTTTGTAACTACAGCACATTCTCATGGCAATTGTTTAGGCCCCAATTCTAATGAAACAAGTACACATCAAACCCTCTAATCTGAAGAAAACCAGGGTAAGACCCAAACAATCTGGTGTGTCTGTGCCTAAAAACAGTCACTAAGGCATCACAGTCACATTTATGCAGCAACTCCAACTCTGCTGTTGAAGCCTGTCTGTCTCTTGAAACAATGTCCCAGCCTACACCACAGGCAAGTACCACTGGTGAAGGAGATGGAGAACCAGGGGTGTTAAGTCTAGATAGGTGACATAAAGTTTAATTACGTTAGAAATTGATTATGGAGGAATTTAACCCAGTGTTAAAGGGCACATGTGTCACAGAAAAGTCTGATTTCAAGGGAGTGACAGATCAGATTTGAGTAGAGGCGCTGCAGTGGCATTGCTGAGAGGTCCCTGAACCTCAGAGAACAGGACTCGCTTGAATAAGTTAAGTCCAAGACTGTGAGAAAACCTTGAGACCTGCTTTGCTTCACTGCATGCACAAGGCTTCTAAAAACAGAGCATGGTGCCTCCCTTCACCCTTCCCAATGCTGGGCCGGGGAAGCGCAGTGAGAACAGGGCACAGACTCTTCGAAGAGGTGCCTGCATCAGAAGTGAGCAAGGGAGGCTACAAATGTCACTCCCTCACCTCAAGACAGCCCCTTGCTCTCTACTAATGAGGCACTGAGCTGCCAGAACTCAAAATCCTTTCAGTCCACCTGGAAAAGGACACAGCTCCAACCATTGCTCTTCATTTGCCTCGTGTGCTGCCATCTAGTCCCCATCCAGCAGTTACCTGCATGCAGTGGTAGTGTGTGCTTTTCCCATTCAGGTGGCAGCCATGGTAGTACACGCTACAGTCATCCAAGGGGCTGAAGCGCATGAAGCCGTGCTGGAGGGAATTATCCCGTTTCTTGTGCATGTTGTAATGCCGAATCACATCCTGTTTACTAGTGAACCTCTGGAGAGATACAGAGACAGACAGTGAGGCACACGTGATGGCAGTGGGTGAGTAATCCTAGGGGCAGGGTGGCTTTTGTTGTTGTTAATAAACTTAAGGTATCAGGAGTTTAAAGCTCAGCAGTAATCACCCCAAGAGAGTCAGATTAAAGAGGAATTGTGTGTATGTATCTTCTTGGTAAAGTATATACACGTGAAAAGCTGTAAACATGACATTGGGGTGATGTCCTGAATATGCTCCCTGCAGCTTTAAGACTGCAATTCTTCTAACATAATTTTAGCTGCTACTATCTCAAGAACTGCTATAGTTAGAAAGCAAACCAGTGAACTAAACAGCCTACAGGAGAGTAATCCAAGCCTCCAAATCACTCACTGTAGTGGTTAGTAAGACACTGGCTGCCACATTCATGTCAGACTAGAAATTGGGAAAACCACTCTGCTCTTTTACAGTATCTTCCCACTGTAAGGCTCCTGCCTCCCCTACAAGGTAGGATGGCTTTATTAGGAACACAGTGACACAGAAGTTTCTTCCAGTCAAAGAAAAAGATGGCAGCAGAGCTCACAGCTAAATCTGTATGACCAGAATACCCTTTTCATCCTCTACCTGCTTGAAGTAATGAAGGGGTACCCCACTGCCAGAGCAGGCTAAGTGCCTTTAAAATGAAGCTTTTCATTTCTATTTCCCACAGACATCAATATTTAACAATGAAGGTGGGAAAGTAAATCTGGGGGTTTTTTAAAGAAATCAATATCCATTTATTTTGAGGAGTAATTGAAAAGGCCTGTATTCTAATGTTTAACAACTTTTCTAGTCTCCCTCATAGGAAACAAATGATCATCACTTCCAC
>NW_009923683.1:34081-34923 GCF_000696875.1 Nestor notabilis
CCTATAATATCAATCCTGATCAATCTTGCTGGTATTGGCATGGGAATATATGGATATAGATTTCAACAGGAATCCCTCGGAGGCTGGAGGTCTGATTTCCCAGGGCGTACATCCAGGATTGCTATTGCCAATCACCCTTAATTTGTGCCCACTTATTACAGAGCGTTACTTATTCTAAAATATATCTCAGCCATAAAATAATTTGCATTTTAAAAAGCAGCCTAAATCCTTATTCCCTGTGAGACCAGACAGCTCCTCCGCAAGCAGCTTCTAGACTCCTTAGGAAATAATCATGAGGCCAATCATAATAATAGGTTTTTCTGTCTTTCCATCCTTTGTGTTTCTCTCTTTCTGGTGCAGAGATACCCGTGTCACGGCTGGGACAGACTCATCTCAATTACCAGATGCTGGGCTAGAAGGATCACTACATGCATCCCAGGCACAAACTTCTCCTTTAATCAATAGAAACCCACAGTCAAGCTCGGCAAATCCAGATCAACTTCCTATGCTGTGGTCAGACTCATTCCTTTGAGACCCAAAGGTCTCCTGGGGTAGGGCTGAAGTTGTGTCTGATGCACAGCAGAGGCAAGCTCTGGGATTCCCACTTAGACACACACAGCCTGACCACAGCAATGGCAGTGTCAAACTCCCAGACCTGGGAAGAGGGTAAACAAACACAGCACGTGACGGGGCTGGCCTGACGTGGCTACGCTGGCAGTTCTCCCAGTGATTACAGCATCCACACGCTTTCCCCACAAATCCCAGGCTGCTGCTGGTCTTACTGGGTGTTTTGCTGCAGATACTGCTGCTACAATGTCACTCGGGCAGCAGGAGGGAAAGAG
>NW_009923683.1:34954-38424 GCF_000696875.1 Nestor notabilis
TTCCCTAGTTTCAGGCACAATTTGTAACACAGCAGAATTTCACTGATACAGATCTGGAGCAGTTCCCACCGACTTGAGCTGATCTATATTCTGCTCTTCTTTATAATGGTTTGGGTTTGGTTAAATGGTGTTAGATTGGGTTAAATGGGAACAAGATAGGGTTGTAGTAAATTCAAAATATATCTTGCCCTTGAAAAGTGAAGAGGCATGTGTGTGTATGGGGGAGAAAAGCACAGGGGGGCACACATCTCCCCCAGGTTCTACCCCTTTACGTTCAGGTAGCCGTGCTGGTAACTTTTTACCATTCTTTTACCTGATAGTTGCACTCGGGGTCAAGGCAGTGGTAATGTTCTCTATACTGGTATGCACAGTGTATGTGTCCACAGTGCTGGCTGCCAGAGAACCTGCAAACATGAGAGGAGGACAGAAGAAAGAAAGGAAAAGAGAATAAAACAGTGTCCTGAGAGCAATGCATGTAAGCAAGGTCCAAATAAAGTAAGTCTCATTCCTGATTTCATTCCACATGTTTACAGCATTAAAACCGTTCTTCTTTATCCCCTCCAAGGAGATGGTGACCCCTCAGCCTTCCTCTTCTTACTTGTCACTATTTAAAGGTGCATCTTGAACAGGATTATTCAGGTCTTGTACTTCCCTAATCTGTCTGTCTTTCCCTTTTAAATTCACCTCCATTATCTAAGTTGCTTACCTGGAGCTGAGTAAGAAAGGAGGGTTCCTTGAATTCAACCTCAATCAATTCTAAGATTCTCCTGTGTGAGTTTAGATACCTCAGAAAAGCTCAGGCATTCAATTGTTTGTACAAGTTATGTCTCAAGATTATTTTTATCTTTTTTTTTAGTCACAGCATGGTGTCACACTACAGAGAAGATTGCAAACCAGTGGATTAGATTAAACCACGCAGATAGAAGATGATCATGGCAAGATTGCACAGGAACTTTCAGTAAGATGGGCAGATCAACAGAAAGATAGGTGAGATGGATCAACAGGAGCAGAAGGAAGCATTACAGGCAGACCACCTCAGCCCTGTGAGTGCATCTTCTCCAATGCACAACAGTCCTGCTAATCATTATTCTCCACGTGGATAGAGTATTTGCTCACAACAAAAAGAAATGCAATGCAAGAAACAGGGTTTTCAGTCTGCCTCTGAGTGCCATTAAAAGTAGGACACAAGAAGCAACAGCCAACAACATGCACCCAATCCATTTGTGCAGGTCACCACTGAGCATTCCACAGAGATTTGGAGACTCCCAACATACAGGGTGGAAAAATCCCCAGAAAGGCAGAAATGCCATATAATACCTACATACAAACAGAGAGCACATAGAATATAGTGACTGACAGACACAGCACAAACTGGCAAAAGGGGATGATCCAGTAACGGGCTAATCAGTGCAATGAACTCTCTGATGTATATTCTAGAGGACCCTGGAAGAGCTGAAGAGCTTGAAAGGGAAAAGCAGTGGAGAGGAGCAGACTCAGAGGGGAAACATTCAAAGATAAAGTACCATCTGCTCAAAGGTTCCTCAAAGGTTCCTCCCGTCACTTAGTGCTAAACGCAGCAGGAGTGCGTATGATAAAGGGCACGGGAAAGAAACAAGGAAGGGCAACGGGTAAAAAGGAAAAAATGAGAGGAGTGAGGATATCCTGGGGCCATCAAGGAATGGGGCAGGAGCAGGGAATATTACGGATCATCATAAGGTGAGGTAACTCTAAGCTACAGGACAGAAAAAGTCGGGATGGAAAGCAAGGCTAAATAAGGCATTTCTGAAGCACAGTAAAGAAGAGGAGGTCAACTGTGGAGACAGCAGGGCCTTCAGGAGATGGAAAGGGGGCTTAATTGACAGAAAAGATAGACATTGCTAAAAAATTAAATGACTTCTTTGCCTCAGCATTCACAAAGGGAGACAGGGACAGATGCCAGGAGCAGACATGCCTTTCCCTGGGGAAGGAGAAGAAATACTGCAGGAAATCAGGATCACGTCAGAACAGGTGATTGAGAAACTGGAACAAACCTCAGCAGCAGAGAAGAAACAAACCACCAGCAAACAGCAAGGCTGGCTGCACAAACAAAGGTGTGGAGCAGAAAGCAGAGGAAACAATTCCTGCTCAGTGCCCGGGCTGCTGTGAGGCTGGTACAGGACACAAGCAGCAGCCTGAGTCACTGTGCCACTAAGCAGGTACATGCAGCTTGGCAGCAGATCGAACCAACTGGTCCTGCTAGTCCAGGGCTTTATGTCAGCAGCACCGCCAGCAGCTTTAAAGGAAAGAAATTGCTCTGTGGAAAGCTTCCTCCCTATTCCAATGATGAGATGAGATGAGATGAGGAAGAGAAAGCAAAGGGCTGTGCAGGGCTGGAGAACTGTGGAGTGCAGGCCAGGCAGAGACGAGAGCAAGATAAAGACCTTGCTGACAAATAAACACCTTTGAAGCAAAGCAGTCCAAATATCATTGAAAGTGAGGACACAAAATTACCAGAGATGCCAACTGCAGTGCAAGAAGGGCCAGACACTGAAGAGATCTGACGGTACGGGATAAGTTACTTTAAGCATCCTAGCAGGAGTAACTCACAGGCTCAGCTTTAAAAGAAACAACTAAACAAGCACTCCAGCACTTCAAACTCTTACTCTCCCTTCCACGTGCCACAGAAAGGTGTGTATGGTGTATACAGCACAGGAAGGGAGAGGCAAGTTTTCTACCAAACCGTGTGCTTGGGGAAGGAGGGAAGTGGCAAACACAGCACAAAGGGCATATTCTGCTCTTTCAGTCTGTGAGGTTAGGCTCCTAAAGGGTTATATTTATCCCGTGTTTCTTCTGACACTTGAAACAGTTCAAAGCTATTAATTTTTAAAGCACAGCATCTGTTTAGCTTTTTCCTAACAGGAAAGCTTACACACCACACACTTACTTCCATGCATACACGCGCACACATTTACATGCACATACTCTAAGGTACATCAACACCCCTCTTAATTTACACCAACGAACCCACAATTTCCAAGCACACTAACACACACACGCACCTGAAACAAGGTCACAGGCCATTTAATCACACTGCTATGCAAATCCAACCCCCTGAATTGTCCATACAGGCACATAAATTCATTTTCACCATAACAAGCCCCTCCCCCTTTCTTTAATCAGTTCATTTCTATGTATCTATTTATGTAATTTTTTGGGGGGCCAGAAAGAACTAGTCTTGATCTGGCAAGAGTTGATAAATAAATAACAATAAAAATAATAAATAAAGCAGTCAGCATGCTTTGAGTGTTTACAGACTCATTACCCTGTAACGATGATGTGAAAGAAGGAAGAAAAAACCCCACCCCAATGACAAGGGGGGAGGAAACCCACACAGAAATAAATATTTAAGCAAGTGCTGCCAGAAGCACCATCTGCTGAGGCACTAATAATAATAATAATAATTTTTTCTGTGGTCTTTTTTTTTTTACTTA
>NW_009923683.1:38447-52947 GCF_000696875.1 Nestor notabilis
GGGGGAACAACCCAACCCAAACTAGCTAAGTAAGAGGTTTTATTTTGTTGTATGAGAGAATGGATTATCCCTGGGCAGCTTTTGGCAGTGGCTTTGGCAAACTCATTAAGCTAATTATGCAGTACAGACACAGAGTGTCGTGTCTCTCTCCCCCCACCCCTTGATTTTAAAGCTTTAAACTGTTTTTAAAATGGTGTGTAAATTGAAGGGAAGTGGCTGCGCTGCCAACAGGCGGCTTGGGGAGCTTTTCAAGCAGGATGTGGTGGCCCTTAGCTATCTCACCAGCCTCCCTCAGTTACCTGCCTGACCCAGGGGACGGGGCTTGCAGTGCGCTGTGAAGAATGGATGTGGGTGAAGTGTTCATATAGTTCTCTGCTGAAGTTCAGTGGTACGTGCTCCATCCCTGGCAGTGTTTAAGGCCAGGGTGGACAGAGCCTTAGGTGATATGGTCTAGGACCAGGCTCCCTGCCCACGGCAGGGGGTTGGAACTGGATGATCTTAAGGTCCTTTCTAACCCAAACCATTCTGTGATTCTCTGCTTCAGAGTGGAACTGGGAACAGAAAGGGTGGCATCTCCTCTCTCACTGCAATTCCTCTGCAATCTCAGCAATAATAGGGTGCTGCTCCTTCTGCCCCATGCAAAGACAGTCTTAAAGCCTCCTGTGCTCTCCCAAGAGGCAGTTACCACATGCACTAGAGGCACTGCTGCTTGAGGAGCTGTGCGTGGTGGTGCAACGGTCCTCTCTTCCCATGTGGTCTTCTGTCCCCTTCATTAGGGATTTGGGCAAAAGAGAGGAAAGGAAATCACCTCTCTTGCCACTCTCCAGCTAGGGAGAGCTCTGTTCCCACCCTTTTACCCTGCCTATGTGCCAAGATAGGTGCCTTGCACCTTCCTAGCAGCCGACACACAGGCAGCCTTCCACAGGCAGACTCTCTAGATGTGGCAAGGTGGGAATGCACAGTACACACTTCTCTCCCCTCTTGTTAGTAAGTGCCCAAGTGGAAACAAACCCTTCAGGTTTATCTCTGGAGAGAAGCGCTTGCTTGCTTTCCTGACTGGTGTCTTTCTGTATAGCAGGGGCTTCCACAGTGAGCTTCCTCACAATACAGACAGAGGATTCAACAGGCCAGGGGCAAAGACTGATGGACCCTTTACACCATGAGCTATAGAACAGGAAGGTGTTATGCAATAATCTCCTCTGTCTCTTTGGCTCTCATGGTGTTACTCACTGTGTCTCACCACAACAGCCCTGGGCTTCCTCACAGCATTGCTCATTCCTGACCTAAGCCTGCCCACAGCTGTGTTAAGGTGTCCTAGTCTGCACCTTATTCACTGAGGGTTTCTCATATAAACGAGCTGCAAAGTTTTCTAGGATAAACATCCCACACTAATGCTAAGACCTGCCCAAACTTGAGTCACTTGTGAATTCCTCCAGCCTAGACTCTCAAAGGTGAGATGTTCTTTGCTTGCCTCCTGCAGGCACTGAACATGGTAAGGGGAAAAAGGCTGGAGACAGCATAGCAATGGACAGAAAGAAGGACAGTCAAGAGACAGTGCTCCCATTTAAACCCTGGGCTTCTGCAGTGAAATATTTTTCCACTATTTGTCACAAGGTCTAACAGCTCTGGGGAGCTGAGCGTGCTCTTGGCATGCCTGTACACCTCTCACAGCTCCTGCTCTCCCAAGCAGGAGAACAGAGCAAGTACAGATGCCAGAGGGAAATGGAAGTGCCAATGACTGTTTTAAACACTTGATCCAGATGGACAAGACCTGATCTCTCCCACCACCACTCCACCCTCTTCCAGCCCTCTCCCCAAGAAAGTCAAGAGTTTTGCCTACCTGGCAATATACTTCTGGTAAATGTTTACATCTTCGCTGACAGCTGGTTTGTCAGTGGGTAATCCATTCCTAATGAGAAACACACAGGGCAGAGCTGGTTAGCAGGCAGTAACAGGGCTCCTTGCTTCTCTCGCACACCACTGACACATCTGGAGAGAGGGCCCAGAGAAGAGTACCCAGCAAAGCACCCATAAGTTTAACCTCCCTCCTCTTTACCCTTCAAATCCTGTACCCTTTTCCTAGGGAACCAGAGTCCACCTACCACCCCTCCCGCATGTTCCCTCTTTGTGGACTCAGTTCAGTTTGTTGGAGACACTGAGAAGGTCAACCATGAAAATCTGTTTCCACAGAGAAAACCTAAATACCCATGTATTTAGCACCATGTACTGCTACCTGGTACCAGCAACCTGGCTACAGCACCCTAGATGGGGGTTTAATTGCCTCTTTTTTCACACACATACCCCATCTCCAACAGACACATAGATGGGCAGCAAATGTATTCATGAAGCAAAATCCAACCCAACTGGACTCAACTGTCACATAAGCCTGGGTTACTTAACATGATCAGGAAGCAGACATAGATCCTCGGTGAGTTCAGCAAGAGGAAAAAGAGATACAGGGCCAGACTCCAGCCTACCTAAGAGCCAGTGGCATACCAGTGCAACTCCAGACAGGCGTACATGTCCTTCCTTCTCAGTTTTGCCCACACCCAACCTCCACTCCTACCCAAGACAGCTCTGTAGCCTGGTTTAAACGAGGACACTTTCACACAGAGTTCACTTGAAGTAGGTAGATCAGTTCAGGGCAGGTTAAGAGCATTAGATGTCAGAGAATTTAAACCCATGGCTAGGGTGTATGTGCATATGTGTGAGAGTAACGGGTAATTCCTCCCAGACTATTTGGTCCCACTGGGGACTGCGAATGGAAAGCCAGGTCCCAGATACCCCAGTTCACACTTCCTCCACCAGCACAATTAATGGGCTGCTTACTTTTGTCATGAAAGCCCCTATCTAGTAAGCAACCTGAAGGAGAATTGATCCCCTTCTGTACTCCAGTGTGTGATCAGAACACTGGGAATTGCCAAGTTGAAGGCCACGGTCACCTCCATTCCTGTCACAGCCCCATCATGATGCCCCAGTTGAGGAAGTCCTGTGGCTAGAGGAGGGACCACCATGGTGCTGCAAACCCACACCAGCTGCAGCAGGACACGAGCAAGAGGAAAGAAATCAAACTGGGATCCCAGTGCAACACCAAAGCAGGTAAGAAGAGGCACACAGCCACCCAAGCACAGGTCTAGGATGGTCATTGAACTGCAGGCAGCTGAGCATCCTGCACACTCTTCAGACACAGAGGCCCTGGCCAACTCACCCATCACAACAAGGCACTGTGCCTACAGGAATATTTACAACACTTGTTTTTTTAGTAATAGGAGTCCCTGCCTGCCATCTGGAGCACACAGAGGGTTCATCCTGAGCAGGGGCCAGATGCAAATGTTAGTAATCCTCTGCCCTTTCCCGTACACCTTAACTATAGAGCTCCCAAATCTGTCTGCAGGCAGTTGGGAAATGGCTGTTGCACACAAAGGACAAGTATCATTAGCTCTGCCTTCCAGGTGGGGAAACCTGGGAAGTGGGGAACGCAGACTTGCCTGAGACTGCAAAGAGCATTTGACTGAGGATTCAGCCCAAGGTCTACATATTAAACATAAAACAGCCTTCCCCATTATACCAGAGGACAAAGTCGTAGGATGTGTGTAACGGCATTTGCCACAGAATTGCAGGACAGAGGTCCCAGACTTACTACAATGTCCCCACGGGATTCACAGCTCACAACAATCCCAGCTTCACAGTAAGAGACAAATAAACCCAAACCATCACAAGACAGCAGAGAAGTCCCTCCCTTCCTCCCTGTTTGCAGCCTCACGTGCATATATGGCTTTTCTACAGCTACCACCTCTAGAAACCATGTTAAAAACTAATCCAATGTTTAGCAAGACCTTGAGATATCTCCATTCAGTCAATGGCACCACTGCAGATTGCCAGCAACATGTGTAGGAGGTTATTAGTGGTAATTGGGCTAATGAGTTTGCCCAGTCTGAGGGGTAATTGAATCACCTCTATTTGTGCAAGGAACAAGCAAATTGAGAAGACACAGGCTTGGCCCCACAGAAGTTGTATGTGCCTAACTCCTATGAAAATTGATGGGAATTAGGCACCAAAATGTCTTCTGAGATCTGGGACAAACAAAAAGCCCCATCTTGCTAACAGTAAAGTCAGCAGAGTTTTGTCATTGAGTTAAATAGCTGTAGGAATAAAGTTTTACTACAAACACAGCTGGATGCCTGGGGAACATGAAGAGGTAGAAAGTAAAGTAGTTACAACTTTGACCTTAGAGTGCTGACAGCACCATGTTCCTTCACCTTTCATTTTAACATACAACCACAGAGCTAGTGGGCTCTATGGCTGTGACTGCTCATGGCACCCCACATCCTTAGTGCCAATAACATAAATAGAGATGTAAGGTGCAACAGAGGAGCAGACACTCCAACAGAGAGCAAAAAGAAACATCACAGGAACAATGCAGCATATATCATCACATGACCTGGAACTGCCACTGATCCACACACAGACTTCAGGCATGATCCCCCACTAAGACAAAGAAAAGTGGGAGGCCACTTACTTTACTGTAGAGACTGTTCCAGTTGTGATGGAGTCTGTCTTGGAGAAGGTTGATTTCAGGTACTCAGGAGTGTTGAATGGCAATGAGACGGACTGCTCTGGCCCAGCCACAGGAGTGCTGCTGGGGGTACTGGCGAGGGGAGCAGGGGCCAGGCTGGGTGTTGGAGCTTTTACTGGAGTAAGCTTCTGAATGTTCCTCACATCATACTTGGAAGGCCGGCCTACCTTGCCTGTCTTGAAGGCGATGGCTCCTCCCATATCTGGGCTTCCTTCTCCAGGCTTGAAAAGGTGCAAGTACTTGACGTTTTCTAGGTCATACTTGGAGGCCTTCTTGTAAGTGTTGCCGTTTTGTGGCCTGATGCTCTCACCTGTCTTCAGCTTCTGAATGAAGAAGTCATATTTGGAGGTCCGTGACATGAGGCCCTGCATCTGGGAACTGCTGGGAGAGGGCAGCGGCAGGATGGTGGCTTTGGTCTCCGTCAGCATGGAGGCATCTGCGCCTGGCACCCGAATGGGCTGTGCCAGCACTGAGGAAGTTTCTTTGCCCAGCTTGGAGCCCAACTCCTCAGATTTGGCCAAGTGCATGGGCCAAGAGAGCTGCTCTCCAGCTTTCAGTTTGCGGATGTACTCCTCATACTTGGAGAAGCGGGCTCGTTTGCTCATGGCATCTTCACCAGGGAGAGAGGCAGCAGTTGCAGGGGCCTCTGAGGTAGCAGCATTCAGTTTGTCAAAGCTGATCTTTCGGGCCAGCTCATCCCGCATGTTCTGGTCGTCGTAGCCAAACATGCCCAGGAACTCATTCATGGTGGTGGCCGCGTAATCTCGCAGCGATGAAGCTTCCCCTACAGATAACCAAAGTGAGAGAGTCATGCAAGGCACTGATTTTTCTTCTCCTCCCATGCTAGCAGTAGTAGCAGGGAGGGGGAGCAGGAGGAGAGGGGAACATGATCTACTGACGTTTGGCTCACTTGTTAGGTTTTACGACTCTTAAATTAATTTGTTTAAAAAAAAAAAAAGTAATTAATACTGGGGTAAAATAAAAAGAGTTCATCAATGCCAGGAAAATCAATTTCCTAAATGTTCTAGCCGATGGCTTTTCAGTACATTAAACAAAGTTTCATAAATGTCTCTGCACTCTTGCCTTGGCCTAATATGACGAAAAAGTAATTTTACTGGAAGTGAGACCAATGCCAATATGCCGAGGTTTGTACAATTCTGTCCTTGCGTGTGTTTGTATATGGAAGGAGGTGCACAGAGGATAGATGGCAGAACATCCGCGTGTGCAAGGGAGGGGGTAGAAACGTGTGAGATATGCTATGTATGTTGGTGAACGGCAGGGCTGAGAGCAGGCAGGACAGCATGGTGTGAAATGGATAAGGGAAACAGGGCAAGACAGGCAATGGGGTAGAGCAGGAGAAGGGCAGAATGAGAAAGTGCAGAGTACAGAAGGAGAGCAGCAGAGGTGGAGATAAATTAAGGTGGGGGAAGAGCTGCAAAGGCTACATGCGTAAGAAGCTTGGCAAGGAGTGGAGAAGAGAAGGCAAGACAAAGAGAAAGGATAGTTCCCCATAGCTGTTGCAGTCCTTCCCTTCCCCGTCAATTTTGTTAGAGTTCACCCGACTTCCTTCTCAATCCCAGTGGCTGGAGAGCTACTGCTCGCCACATGAAAAGGGGCCACAGTTCAGTGAAGGCTGTGGAAAACTACAGGCAGACTCCCAAGCAACCAGGAACAACTTCCAGTAACGGGTAAGGCCACACAGGTGCAAAATAGGTATGGAACAGCCTTCTCTCCATCAGGAGTTGGACTGAGGACAGAAAGAGCCGTTGTCCTGATGTGGAGTCCAGAGAGGGGGAGAAAGCCTGTTCTCTGGAGCGTGGGTTAGGGAAGGGGCAGGAAGGGGTTAGTCTACCTGAGTGTGATCACAGGGAGGAAGAATGGGCAAAAGCTGTTCTTCCTTGGGTCCCTCCCTCCCTTCCTCCCTTCCCTACTCCCTCAGGCAGTTTCACAGGCCACCAGGAGGGGAAGAACACACATCTGGAGGTCACCCAATATCAGTGTAAAGGAGGAAATAAAGATTACTCTGACGTGCCAACTTGGACTCATTTAGGCTTCAGTCTGACACAGCGCTCCTCCTCCTCTCCCTCTCACTTTCTCCTGCAGTGTAAAGATTTACTGTGTGCAGGAGTCCTTCAAACCTCCCTCGTCATCTCTTCCAATCACTCACTAGCTCTCATGGGCAAGCGCACCCATTTACAGGGCACCAACACAGGCAGGGACACTGGCAGCAGAATGGAGGTCCTGGGCACTGGGTCCTGCTCAAACCAAATCGACACTGCATTGACACACAGTGGAAAAGAAAGGTACAAGGCATAGCCACAGAGTAGGTCAGTGGATCCAAAGCATAAAGATGGAGCCCCAGGATTTGGAGGATCTGACAGCCAATGATGCCATACACACAGGTATGCACATGCATGAGAGCATTTCCATGCACACAAGACCCAGTCAATGAGCAAAGTTCAGTAGCCATCAGCTTCCACTAATCAGTTGCCACAGGACAATACGGAGGAAGAGACTGCCTGCAGTGGGCACTAAAATGGGCAAGACCATAATGGTCATAATCCCATTTCATGCCTGGGAGAACTGTGTTCAGGTGGCAGAAGTGCTGCTGCATTAGGTGCTTATGTACGTGGTAAGTTAGGAAGCCAATGCAAAGAATATGACTGAAGCAGAAGGACAAAGATACACCTGCTACAGGATGGGACCTGGTTTAACCCCAGATGACTTTCCAGTTCTGGGCACTCAGACTCAGCATGGGTCTTTGGGATGCCTGACCTCAGAATAAACACCCTGCTAGTTACAGAATGGGTGACAATGCCCCTGCAGTGGCTGGCTCAGGTTGTAGCTTTCTGCAGCACAACCTCATGGGTCACTATTAATCTTAAAGGATGTTAAACGCAGATTCATGCCCCACAGTGTCCAGTAACAAGACTTGTCATAGGGAACACTAGGAAAGGCTGTATTACTCCATCCTCAGAGGTAGGATCATTTCATCTGTGCTTCCCCACCTGACCCTCTCCTGTGGCACTTCCAGCACTTTACCAAAGCCATCAACTTTATCTTTCACACACAGACATATTAAATAATTTCATCTTGCTTTAAAGCAGTTCTCCTTTTTACCTCTTTTTCTCTCTTCTCCATTTCAGTGTAACCGTATGGCCCCAAAAAAGTGATTAAACCCATGAAATCCCTATTGAGTCTAACACTTCCTTGTTTCTGTTAAATCTGCTTTCCCTTGTTCTGCTTTTCCTCTCTTTTTGGACCTGTAAAACAATCCCCTAGCTTCCTTCACAATGTCCTGACTTCCAAGTACTGCACAGAAAAGCTCTAGTCAGCCTGTGCCAAACTGCAAGGGCAGAAAAAAGGAGAGAAATAGAGAAGATCTGATAAGAAATTAAACTGTTAAGTGTGATTTTTACTAGCTTTAGCAGCTGCCCTGAAACCCAGCCAACGGGTACCTTCTTTGGTACCCATGTGGCTCGACCTCAACTGGTGCAAACAATTGGATCAAAACCCAAGACGAAGGGAAAGGGGGAGTTTTCAGACCTTTTTTTTTGAGCTTTACAAAGCCTCAGCTTGAGTTCAGGTTTCACCATCCTGGATTTGATCCTCTCATCCCCCAAAACACCTTGCATTTTGTTTTTCCTTTGCTCAAATTTGGCTGCCGATGATCACAACACCCTCCCTGATCAACAGCTTTGCTAGTGCTGCTCAGTCTTTCTCATCCACATTTGAGATGAAACCCTAGCCAGTTCCCACTACCTACTACCTACCAAATGCACCTTCACTCATCCCGGCATGAGCCCACCAACACACCCCATACATCCAAGACAACACTCACTTAATTTGCACAGGCACCTAACCAGAAGGCTTGAGGCTCTTCTAATGGAGGCACCTTATGGGAGGGAGCTGTCTCACCACAGAGATGGTGTGAGACCCAGTCAACTCATTTCACATACATGCTTTTCAAATAACAGCAAAGAGGTAATTATTATTACCTAGTTGACAGGAAACCCTCCTCATATCCATGTGCAGACAAAAGTTAAGCAGGACACTGGCTGGGAAAGAAATCCCAGCGAGAAGTGCAAAGCCCTGGAGCCACAGGAAACATTGTCCCTGGGTTTTCTTTTCCCTCCCCTGCACTGCATTTTTCTCTCCTTTTCTCTGTGATAATAAAAGGGCTCCCTCTCCCCTTGCTGCTGCTCTCCATTTGTGGGCATTGCCAAAGAGCACAGATCTGTGTGTCTCAGAGCAGCTATCGTATCACAAAGGATCCGAAGCTAGCAAAAAAGGGGCTAAAAATAGCCTGCAGCAGCACACTATATATGGAAGGAAAAGCAAAACAGCCCAAATGGAGTGCAAGGTCTGGGTACTGGGGGATGGGACATCCGAGCCAGGGCTCTGTCCTTTATTCTGTTTAGGAGGGAAAACACGTAGGCTTGGGGACTATAGAAACTGGCAGTCACCATCCATGTTCTCCCAAGTGGAGTCTCCCCAGGAAACTATGAAGAGAAACCCCACCTTGTCAAAAACAGGGCCAATATTCCCTTTCTAAGACACTTAGCCAACAGGCTAATAAAAGAAAGGAGAACTTTGACAGCTTGTACAAGGGAAAGCTTCTGGTGACAACTTTAGCCCACTATGTAACAGCGTAAAGAACATGGGACTGCATAGGAAAATCTCCCTGGGTATGTGTGCGTCAGTGAGAGATTGTGGAAAGCGATCTCTGTCAAAGACTGTACTGGGAAATCTAAATGCTATATATAAATGTGAGTAGAGAAGCATGGGTCAGTCAGTGGGCAGGGGAGGGTGCGTGAATGAATGAAGAAACGTATCTGCATGTCCAGATCAGCTTCTGACAACCATCTGCTGACAGACAACAGCTTTGCGACTCCTGAATGTGTTCCTAGCTGTACCAGAGAGGGAGGCACATAAGGCAAGGCTGAGCACCGACTCAGTCCCTTCTTTCCAGAGGGCTCAGAGAAAGGAACAGGGATGCCATGCATGCATGTTCTCCATCTTGTTTCAAAGCAGAAGAATTGAATAGCATAGGCCAAGTCTCTGCAAACTCCCGCCTGGTGCACAACAAACCTCACTGTCTCACCCTGGAAGGAGGCAAAGGTGGCAGGGATTTAGCACTAGACTAAAGAAGGACATGAGCAGTAGCTGAAGTCCCATAAAGCAGGCTGTGTGTGTACACACCGGGAATCCAAGAAGCAGGAACCCTCTCAGTCCCATATAACCAGGACTACTTTCGCCATGGACTAAGAAAGTCAGTTAGATGTAGGAATTGGTTTCCTGCGTGGCTCCTGCTTTTTACCTGAATATCCAGCTGATTAAAGAAATCTGGGTTCAATTTTAAGTGCTGCTGAGCACTGCCAGCTCTGTACTCTCTATGTCCTTAGACGGAGCACAGGCACCCAGAACTCTCAAAATCACATTCCTGCAATGAGTCCTCTGAAGATGCACTGGCCAGGAGGGCAGACCTGTATTCCTCTCCTTTGATCTGACAGCCTCATGCTACCCCCCAGCTCCCAGGAAAACACCCTCCTTTTTGGTAAAGGCAGTTCCAGATCTCACTGGAATGAACTTAACTTGCACCCAGTAACACCAGGTTTGAGAGGATGCGGTGATGAACAGCTTAAAATCCATTTTCTGGAACACTGACAGAAAAAGATAGAAGAGGCAAAGAACTCTGTCCTTTGCAAAGCAAGGGATGTTTCAGTTTGTGCTTTCCAGGGAAATGTTGTGAACGACATTTACAACAGGGTTCTTGAAACAGACGCTCAAGACCTGGCAGCACGTCTGTTTGCAAGTCAAATCCCATGGGGCTGTATATGTAAACTGGACGCTGCATGTGCCATTACCTGCCTTAAACATAAATGAGCCTGCAGCCCCCCTTGAACGCTTATACATTTTTGCATAATCCTTTGACAATACAGCCCTACAAAGGCATTTTACTGAGAATTCCTACCCCAGTGAGAAACCTCAGTTCCTTTGATTTTCGCCAGTTTGGTAACATATTTCTTATATTTAAGTTCCCCTCCTTTTAGTTTTCCTAGCAAATAAAAGCTGCAAATGGGGAGGGGGGATTAAAACAAACTAAAAACAGAGTCCAGGCACAATCACCTTGTGTCTGGGAACGACAAGGGCTTTCCTATCAAAGGAAACTGAAGGTCACACTTTTCCTCATTGATCTTGCAATGTTTGTTAATTACTCTGTCACTGATGTGGCGAAGGATAATTAAACAGCTCTGTTTATATCTTATATGCATAATTATGTGCGCTGCCACTGAACTCGTGAAGACTGGAGAATGTGCCTCTCCAGAAGGGGAACGGACAGACGGAGATGAGTTTCGGCTGCATTATTAACAGGAGGAGGAAAACATGCGCGCACACAAAAGGAGGAAAGTTTGATGGATTCACAAAGTGCTGAGATCAGGGGAGGGGTGCATGCAGGTGGAGCAGATTAGGGGGAGATCTTTCAATTACAAATTCAACCCAGCTGAGTGACAAATCAGGGGAGGGAGCTGCTCTGCCTTAATGGAGAGAATTCAATTTACCCTAAGCCTTTACCGAGGCTTAGCTTACTCATACACACCCCAAAATCAATCTGGGGGGAGCCTGGGTATCAGAGCATGAGATAAATTAATCTGGGGCTTTTCCCAACATCTCTTTCTGAATTCAGCTTTTGAATTGTAAAATGGTTTGGGTTGGAAAGGACCTTAAGATCATCCAGTCCCAACCCCCTGCCACGGGCAGGGACACCTTCCACTAGAGCAGGTTGCTCCAAGCCCCCGCGTCCCACCTGGCCTTGAACACTGCCAGGGATGGGGCAGCCACAGCTTCTCTGGGCACCCTGTGCCAGCGCCTCAGCACCCTCATAGTGAATGAACCACAAGAATAAGGTAGGAACTATGCGAAAATCAGCACACAGCCTGGGGGAGAACACCTTGCAACTGCACCCAGGTTGGCACCCCAGACCAACGCAGTGTGGATGTGAAGGTCTGGACCCTGCAGCTTCACGAGCTCCAGCCCAAGGTGCCTCAGGAAGGAGGCACCGCCATGGCAGGTGGCAGCCCCTCAGAGCGGGATGAGGGAACACATGGCAGCAAAACCAGATCACGATGGGTTATGTGCCGGACTGCTCTGTTAGGGACTCTTATTTGACACCCAGAAGGGGGCTGGTAAGCAAACAGTATCAGTGATGAAGACAGCAGTGCCTGAGGGCAGCTCACTCCAAGCTCATGGACACATCACAGCACCCAGAAGCTGAGGGCAGCAGCCGGGGCTCAGCTGGGTCCAAACGGGATGTGCCGCGGTCAGCTCCGAGCTCGGGTGCATTGCCATGGTGCAAGGGACAATGTGTGGGTATGAATGTGTGACGCTGCGCTGCGCTGCCAGTGCACGTGTGGACATGCCGCAGAATCCATCTAGGATTTGCCACAAGGACGCTCTCTGCTTCCCCCCACCCCTCATGTGGAAATGCATAACCGGGAAAACACCACACTTCGCAGTGATCTCCATCTAAATGGTGTGAAGGTGTCTACAGGGGGAGATCTACTCTACCAAGGGATCTAGGATTGCTTTTCCTTCTCCAGGGCAAGAGCCATCCAGCCACATCCAGCCTCACCAACGCTCCTCTTGGGAAGGGGAGGCTGAAGCAGAGGCAAACTCAGAACGGTTCCAAGAGCAGCACGCCAGGACTCTGCCAGTGGATTGAGGCTTCACCCTCCTCCTTGGCTGCCAGATGCAGGCAGTATCTACATGGACACAGCAATGGCTTTGTCTGTCCCATAGGAAACACAACCCTGAAGCTGGAGATGGAGGGGGCAAAGGACTCACCTGAGGCAGTTCCTCCCCCCAGCTTGGAGCCTGTCTCGCCACTGGAGGACCGGTAGGCATCGTCCTTCAAGGCCGGCCCGTCTGAATCCCTGTCATCCAAGAAGTTGCCATCCTGCGAGCTCCTCAGAGTGTCTGCCTCGTCCCCGTTATCTTCCTCATCGCTGCAGCCCTTGGGCTGCACCATGTAAACCCCTTCAGGGGGCACCTCCGCGCTCTCCTTACATTCCTTGCCCTCCGCTCGCCCCAGCAAGGGCTCCTCGTTGTATTCCCCGTTCACCCACTTCTCAATCACCTCCCTCCTTTTGTCCTCCTCAATCTTCTGCACGCGGCTGAGCCCATCTGAGAACTCACTCCCCAGCTCCTTGGTCCCGGGCTGAGGCAGGTCCTTGTTGCTGCTCTCCCGCTGCGGGCCCTTGTCCGCCCGTGCCTGTTCGGCTCCCCCGTGGTCGAAGACGACCTGGCGGCTCAGCTTGGCACAGATGGCATTTAGCTTCAGGCCGCCTTTGCGCTTGGCAGCCATTGTGGGTTTTCCTGAGGCTGCGTCAGTGCATATAGTTCTTTCAGCTGGAAAGAGAGAGGGGGAAGAAGCAAGAAAGGGCATTAGTGGGATCAGACAACTTGAACCCGAACAGCAAATGGCTGGTCCCAACCCAACAGGGCTTCAGGCATGGCCTGAAAGGTGGGACTGCCGTCTGTTTCCTAAGCTCTCAGTGGAAGCCCAGTGAGGAAAGCCCAGTAAGGGGCATGTTCTGAACCCGCTGCTACGAAAGGAGGCCTCTGACCTCAACAAAGAGGTGTATATTTATGCTGGGACTGAACAGGGCTCAAAAGGCAAGTGAACATGGTGGGGACCAGCCTTTGCTCCTGGCTCCGGCAGGATATGAGCTCTGGTAAAAGCCTGACTTGCTTTCCCTTCAGACTGCAGCACCACCTGCTTTTAGGTGCCCCGCTCCATCCCAGATGTGCTGGCTGCCAAAACCACACCAGCAACAACTGCACCCAAGCATATGCAGCAGGGAGAACAGCTTCCCAAGCCTAACCCGGGGACAGTGAGGAACTCACTGAATGGGGTTTGCACATAGTCTCAGAGAAGAGAACCAGTATGCACCAGAAAGAACCAGTACTGAGGACATAATCCCTCGTAGGTCCATGCCCCAGGAGCACCAGACTGGTGTGCAGTTGTATGGGAGAAGATCGGGTTGGTATGATTTGATCAGGCTCCTTTGCCTGCTCTCACACAGGAAATTCTGCTCTCACACTTCCCAGCACAATCAGCTAATTAGTGTGGGTTTGTTATTTTAATGTAGTTTATTCATATGTGACAGCTAGTAAAGGAGGGGTAAGAGAAAGTGGGGGGAGAAAGGAAGAAGGTAAGGTCTTAACTTCAAGGTCACGCAGAATCTTGAACTAAATGGTTCCTATCAGAGTCACCTGCATAATTATTGTACCAACAATTAGCAAGATTCAGTTGCAAATAAAAGCAAAAAACTGATTCTAAAGCAGCTGCATTGTCTCATTCCCCTCTTTATTTATGACACCTCTGATAGACACCCAGATTAAGAAGGGTTAAAGGTCCCAAGGCAAATGTGCACATAGCCAAGCTCTTCCCCCAGTGCACAGCGTCAAGTCAGACCCTGCTCTGTGCCCCAGGGCTACGCTTGCCACTAACACTGCACTGGAGTTACTCTGGGGACACTGCTGGAGGTGCCTCCAAAACCTGCTCTTGGACTTCTATGTTGTGCTGAAAGAAGGGCCAGAGAGCAAACAGAAACCGTCTGTAAACCTGGAGAGGTGAGAACGGGTTCCTCCACTGCACAGGAGTCCCTTGTGGCAGCTCTGCCCGCACCTCCCTGTCACCAGCACAGAGGTGCTGCTCCAGAGAAGCACAGCGAGATTAATCAGACCCCCTACAATGCATCCAGAAGCCATCATGACAGCCCCTAATCCCGTAACATGACAGCCCAATACAAACAGACTGAAACTTTAGACCTGCTGTCCAAGAGCCAGAGAGTGGCTGCTTAGCATAAACTCCTGACAGCTTCAGACACGCTCCCCTGTCAAGGATTGCAAGAAAAATAC
>NW_009923683.1:52978-53380 GCF_000696875.1 Nestor notabilis
CCCCCCAACAAAGTTATCAGCCCCACACACAAAGGGAGGCAAAATGTACTCCTCTGCTTTCCAAATGCACACCCCCCTCCGGCACTAACACCTACGTGCGATCATGCTTTCACGAAGGGAAAGCACACGTTGCCCCCAAACACGTACCTCCCCACCTAGATTATAGCTGCTCAAGAGCTGTGTGTATGTGCTGGCACACTCCACAAGTGCAGTCATACACGTACGGGTTAAAAAGTCCCATCTCCCCAAAAATACATTCCTGTACGTTTCCCCACGCATTCCCCTTTCACACATTCCCCCCGCACACGCACGCAGTCCTCACGCATACAGATGGGCACCGGCAGACGCCCATCAAGCTGCACAAGTCTCTGTGTGCTGGCACCTTACCTTCCCCTCACATTC
>NW_009923683.1:53466-53719 GCF_000696875.1 Nestor notabilis
CCATCAAGCTGCAAAAGTCTCTGTGTGCTGGCACCTTCCCTTCCCATCACATTCCCACTCTATTTAGGGCAGAAAGTGAAGGCCGATCCTATGTGCAACTGGTACCACAGAGGGAATCTCGGGAGGCTGCTGTGAGCTCCAACTGGAGCCCGGCCAGGACACCTACAGCTCCTGCCTGTATGCTCGGGCGAAGGGCCAGCGGAGCCTCGGTGCCTGCGGGTGGGTAGGACGGTGCGTCCGCACGGGGCCCAGC
>NW_009923683.1:53798-62691 GCF_000696875.1 Nestor notabilis
ACTGGTTACCTCAGCACCGCTGTCAGCTGGAGATAACTGGGATGCAGACACGCGGCAGCCCAAATCCCTGCTGCCCTCCCCCTTTCTGCAGCAAGGGCAGGTCCCATTATTCTGGCCTGGAGGTGAGCAGCCAAGTGTGTGCACCAGCCGGCAAATGAATATATAAATATTTATTCAAAGGAAGAGAGGAACAGACGTTCCCGAGGCTGCACTTGCCGCGTACGCAGCAACTCCGGGGAGCCTGCAACTTGTCTTCTGTCCCTGTTCCTGCCTCCTGTCATCTCACACACCCTGGATTTGCCCCTCTGCCTCCCCACCTTCTGCCCCCCCAGCTCCTGTCCTTCACCTCTACATCTTTCATGTCCCTTTCTCCTGTGTTTGGGACTTTTTTTTGAGCACTGCAATGCTGCTCTTTAAGACTTTGGGAATCTTTTCCTAAAGTTTAAGTAAAGCAAGTTCTGATAACTTACCTTTTCCCAGATCTATAAAATTAACTTCCCAGAAACCTTCCTGAGATGGGATTTGCTCTGCAATACCAGGGCTCTCACATAGCTCCATCCCACCTATACACGTGTAGCTGCGGGAAAGCAGAATTCCCAGCTTCTGCCAACCAATTCTCCGCAAGCCTGGACACATCATTTTATCTTTCCATTGCCTTATTTCCTTGTCTATGGAACAGGAGGGACGTTACTTTTATCTCCTTATAGCAACATTTCTGTTCCTCTCCTTCAGCCTACCAATTTCAAAAGCAGAAGGGAAAGAGATGCTTCCAAATGCTTTCACCTTACAAAGAGATGCTGAAGAGGGGACCAGCGCATCTGTCTTTGGTTCACTTGGACACAGGGAGAGGAATTGAGCTGCTGAATGAGGGACCCTTGTATCTACCCAAGGTTGGTACTGCTGGACCCCCAAAGCCAGGCAGAGGCTCCCTCCCCCCCGGCCAAGCTCCCCACCCCAAATCACCCTGCGTCTCCATCGCACTGTTTAAAGATTCCAGGCTAAGTAAACATCCCCCTTCATTTTCTTCGTCTAAATAGAAATGTTTTGATTTCGCATCAATCTGAGGAAGCCGTTTATAACCTGAGCCTGTCACACGGACTTTTCATCTCTGCCCAGGACAAACTCTCCCACATGCTCTATTTACACTGAGCACTTCCTCTGAAAACAATGCCACCGGGAGTTTACTCCGCTTGCCCCCTCCCCACACCCTGCAAGGGGACACCGGCTCCCTCCCCTCCGCACCCAGCCCCGTGGCATCTTGAGAGCAAACCTCCCTTTGAAGAACAGCTAATGGCTTGTCACAACCAACCAGGCCTGGCAAGGAGCAGGACAAAAGACACCTCACCATTTTGCTCCCTCGTCCCCCTTGAACTTGATGCCCACAAGCCCAGCTCTGTCCCCACTGCCCCTCTTTCCCCTGGACCGCATGTGCTGCAGTGCCCTGTGTGCAGCTCTGGGCTCTCTCCTTCCATGCAGTCCCTAAAGCAGCACCTCCTCAGCCATGAACTCCACAGTGGGGTGCTGCCAAGGTGGGCACAGCTTAGCTCTGCCTCCCTCCAGGGGAGAAGAGGGGCTGAGGGGGACACAGCATGTCTGGGAATGAAGGGCTTTGCAGCATGGACAGAAATAGGGCATCCTGGGCAAGGGGCAAATGCTGCTGTGACTAGAAGGTCTGGCTTTGCAGGAAAAGGAAAAGAGAACCAAAGTATGGCTTTGGCCTGGGGTCAGTGAAGAAACACACCCTGGTAGAGAGGAGAAAGGGTCCTGGCTGTAAGAGAGGCATGTGGGAGCTGCATGAACCAGTCGGCAGGGTGGAGGAGAAGGGGCCCTGGCTATTTACTGGTGCGGGAACTTAGTGGTGTAGGAAGAGCCGGGGGCACAGGGGGGACCCTGATGGATGGTATGGGGCTGAGAAGGGGCAGGAGAAGAGGGAAAGGAGAAGAGGGAAAGGAGAAGAGGTGCAGGAGGGCCGGTGCTGCAGGGAGAGGGGTGCTGGCTGGGGAGGGATGGCACGCTGTCACTTCAGAGGGCTGGGTACGTCGAACAGATGGAGCTTTCATATTCCTATTGAAGAGTTTTAAGCCCAGCTGAGCAGCTCCGTTCAAGAGGGAGGTCCCAGTGCCAGCTTTCCAGGAGCTGCAAGCTCTCATTCGATTAATTATTAACGGTATTATTTGGGGCGGGGAGGGGGAGGAAGGAGGGCTGACATGCTGCACAGTCCTTTTCTCTTTTAACCACTCTGGTGCAAGCTTGACTGGAGAGACTCCAGTCTGCCTGGGAGCCCCAGACAGGGAGGCAGCATGGCTCGCTGGGTGAGGATGCTGCTGAAGCCTCTTCACACTTGAGCCAAAGGTTTGGAGCTCAGGACAGAGCCAAACCCTCACAGAAGAAGGCTGCTGGGGCATTGGGCTTCCTCAGAGCAAGGCCCTGGTTGTGCCCAGCCACATGCCAGGAGGAGGCAGGGAAGGCAGCCAAACGCTCAGCCCCTTCCAGAAAACACTTCCCTTCCAGCACAAAGCCTTGTGCATTATCCCGGGCAGGGCCAGGGCGAAGGCAAAGGCAGCAACAGCCCGGGTATGGCCCCCAATGCGTGAGAGTGGATTTAGTGTGTATTTTCCCCTCTTCAGTTTATCAATAAAACGTTTTATTGCTTTTAGCCCAGGAAATGACCTTGGATTAGCGGATGCCGTCTCTTCTGGCTGACCTTGGGGAGTTCACAAAGGCTCTTTAACAACCTCCTCTGCCCTGCAAGCACGGATCCCGCCTGTGCGCGTCTGCGTGAAGCCGGGGAAGCCCTCGGTGCGAGAGTTGGACCTGACAGGCTCCAGCTCAGCACTGGGCAGGGAGGAGAAGGAGAATCAAAGACGTGGGAGGAGAAATGAAACGAGCAGCCAGGGTGTCCTTACACACTCCCTGCTTTCCCATAGCCCTGAGGGATCTCCCCACACACCCCAGGCATAAACCGTGGAGGAAAAGCTGGGCACTCTGCTCTGGTGCTCATGTCAGAGCGCAGTCTGCCTGCGCACAGCACTGCTTGACCTTCTCCTGCCTGCCACACTGACACCTCCAGCCGCACAAGAGGCCACTTTGCTCCCTATTTCCAGCTCCCACAGCCTGGGTCAGGGTTGACCCAAAGGAGCAGAGATCAGTACTAGTTCCCTTTCTGCTTCCCTCTGCTCAGCCTTCTCAGCCGCAGAGTTAGGCTGTGATTTTCTGGTGACAGTGAGGGGCAGTGTACAGAAACCAGCGCTGGGCAGTGAATGACAGAAGGTATCCTGAGAGGAGGGGAAGCACCGGGGCTCTGGGGCTGCTGCTGGGGCTTCTCCAGGAGAACAGCTCATGAACACGGGCAGCCCCCCCGTCCCCTCAACAGCAAATAGCCACATCATCTCTGAATGGTGTTTATTTTCAGCGCAGAAGTGTAGTTACGGAAGGAGGGAAAGGGACAGGAGAAACCAAGAGGAATTTTCCTCCTCACGGGAACAGAAACTACAAGCAAAGAGGGCTCTAAGCCAGAGCGAGGTCCCTGCACAGCACAGGGCAAAGCCTGCAAGGGTGCTGCAGCAAACAGCCCATCCTCGCTGCCCTGCCTCGCTAACACAAGCCTCCCCTTCCATCCACGGCCCCTCCTCGCATCCCCCTGCAGTGTCCCCTAGTACAGGGCACAGAGGGTCCCCATCCCCTCCCGCAGACACCCCCAACTCTTCCTGTGCCTCACGCAGAGGGAAACCCACCTGGTGTCATGGCCAGGGTGGCTTTGCCCTCCCCAGAGTGTGCTCCCAGCCCCCAGGTGCCCGTTTCCTCCAGCCGTGTCCTCCTGAAGAGCGAGCCCTAAAGTGTTAACGGCGATTGGTGAAATGGCACAGCAGATTGCTACAATAAATAATTTACTGATATTTATAAATATTCAAATCAGCAGGCTTCAGAAATTGAAAGGGGGGGGCTGAGCTGACGGGGAGGAGGGGTGTTTAGGGAGGGGGGGGGGGGTGAAATTAATTCCCAGGCTCTCCAAATTCATTTGAGAACTGTTTCTCATTTCAAACAAATATTAAATCTTTTGGTGTCAAGCCTCCAAAATAAAATATCAAACAGAAAGTCACTACCCTCCTGGTGGCTGATGCCTTGTCTCCTGTGACACGGGGTGCCTGTGGCCCTGTCTCCACTGGGAGAACAACCACAGCCTGCACTGACGAAGTGCCTGTGTAAGAGCAGGTCAACCAGCCATACCTGTAAGCCCACTGCACCACCAACAGTGATCCGAGACAGGAATTCCTGTTAACAACACCTACAAGACCTTGCCTTCATCTTCCAGTGGATTCTCTAAATCCCATTGGGAAGAAAGGGCTGAATGTTGGAGCAATGAAGGTGGAGCCAGGACTCCTGATTCACCATGGGAACATGACCTGGCAGTAAACATGAAACAGGGGGTCAGGGCTCCTGACTTTCACTCTTGCTCTGGAAAGGAATTTGGTTTTAGAGACTTAAGCTGGAGGTTAGAAGCCAGAAGCGCTGGCTTCCAGCCTGGTTTCCATGCCTTAGTTTCCCCATGCAGAGGAGGAGGAACAAGAATGATTACCCACCCTGTGGGCTGGATGTTTACTCAGTGCTTTGAGACCTCCATATCAGCACTCTGTCACTGTGCTGCATTCTTACTGAGCCTTTTCCACCTCTGAGCATCCTACTGACCCCTTAGATGGCCAAGGGAGATGATCCTGTGTCCTCTCCTGGACCACCCCATTGGTAACACCAAGCTCCAGCATGGGATGAATTTCCCCTAGATGAATAATGGCTTTTCTAATGCACGGGCAGGCTGTCAGCTTCCCTACTCCCAGTGTTTTATGGGTTTAACTGAACGGCTCTGAACTCCCTAGTAAGAAATAAAGTTATCCCTCAGCGTCCCTTCTAAACATTTCACTCAGTGCAAACGGTGTTTAAGAAAAATGAGGACATATTTCTTCTTAAGGATGCAGTATCCCCCTTCAGAGGCCTAATTTATGCCATATATCACTGGCCAGGGAGAGAAAGGCAGCACAGACCTCACACTAGGAGTGAGCTGGCCCTAGCACAGCCCAGGCACAGCCTCTCCTGCTGCAATGGTGCAATGGGCTGCAACTCAAAGTCCTCCAGAGTCCGCAGAGTCCCCGCTGGAGAGCAGAGCCCGGCTGCAGGCAGCAGAGCAGGACGGACACCAGCACTGCGCCTCCTCTGCTGCCACAGCCGCATCTCCTACCTCAGACACCTCCTCTGCACCACCCCAGCCTGCATGGACCCCGTCCTGCTCACCCTGCCCCACGACAGCCTCCACGCTGCCTCCTCACCTGCCGCTGACCTGCTCTGCTGCCGCTCCACCAGCTCTTCACAGGCATTTGGCACAGCTGGTGGGGAGAGTGCTTCAACCGCGAGCAAGGACAGGACTAATCCTTCTTCACAGCTCTTTAGTAACGCACGTCTGAACCTTCTCCTGAGCAGATCGCAAAAATGATCCTAAACGTGCTTTGATCTTGTCCACCCCTCCTTACTCTGAGAGCCGCCAAGGCTCTGCTGCTCAGCCCTGAGCACCCAAAGCTCCTCGCCTCTGCCCTTCCCTTGCCCTGCTCTGCACTCACATACCCTGACCCCTCCAAAGGACAAGAAATAAGCCCTTCTTTCTGCATAACAGTAAGACAGGAAACTTCCAGAATTAACAAAACGAGCAGTATGGTAAGAAGAGGGGAAAAAAGCGAGTAATGGGAGTCAGGAACTTTGGTTCTCCTCCCTGCTCTGCTGCTGACCTGCTGCTTTTCTTTGGGCAAATAACATCACCCAGGCTCCCATTTTGCCCTTAACCTGCTGGCTTCTGTCAGATGGTCATAAGGTTTCTTGCCTAGCTTAACAGGCCCAGTACCTCCTTTGCAATTGTAGGTGCTACTGCAATTCAAGCAACAGCAGAGGAAAAGCAGGGATTCAAGACAGTCCGGAGCTAGAAAGTTCTTTGTATCCTACAGCCAATTTTCTAGTTCATCTGTCAGTACAGGATGAGACATTTCAACACTTTCCTCCTCTTGGTCCCCTGAAAACCTGCTCTCAGAGCTCCAGCCTAATGCGGTGAGCAGGGTCTCGCTGCTCCTGGGGAGCCTTCTGTCTTCAGAGTCTTTCTTTCAGATAACATAAAGCCAAGAGGATTGGCTTTTCTGATCCAGTTTCTCCTCCTTGCCCTATTTATTTATTTATTATTAATTCTTTTAGTCCAGTTAAAAGGTTTACTATCCAGAGGAGCCTAAGTGGCCTCACTCAGCCTAAGTAACTCTATAAATCAAGCAGAACTGCTAACATCTACATCACAATCCTGCCATCAATCTCCCCACAGGTTGTGAAGAAAACCAAGGGGAAAGACGCAAAAGGGAGAGTGAAGAGTAATAGCTCATCACCACCGGGTCCCTGCAGGCTGGCTGTGGCCCTTGAAAAACTCCCTATGAAGCCAGACATGTTGTCAGGGCAACTAAATGCAAACACAGTGCCAAACTTCACCTCCTGTAGACACACATGCACACTGCGGGTGCTGTGTCAGGAGGACAGGGTGGATGCAGAGAGAGGGATGGAGGGGGTGGTGGAGAGCAAAGAGGGCTGGGAAAGCCTCTGGAGCAGGTTCTGCCATGGGATCCAGCTCCCAAGGAACGAAGAGGAGGCCAAGATGTGAGCCTCTGTGAAAAGCTGCACAGAGCCCTTTGTAAATGCTGAAGGAGGTGGGGCAGAGAAACACTGAAGTGGTAGAGAGAGAACCAGACTTAGCTGTAAGCACTGACGTTGGGGAATTAAAAGGACCTGGGAGAGACAACGGGTTTCTAAAACGACACAGTTTCAGAAGGGAATTGCTCTAAGTTTCATCAGTTCCTCTTGGTAACTACCTTTAATGAGTTACTCTACAGAGAATCCAAACCCACCATGACCCAAAGTCAGTGGAGAGCAGCTCCCTGGCTTCAGACTGGGCTTAGAGTCATCCCTAATTGAGGGCAGGGGTTAAGTGAGCCACCTTCTAAACAAGGGTCCCTCCAAACCCTGGTGGTAGTGGGTAGGTGGTTTAAGAGCAATTTGCAATCCCTTTCAGCACTATTAAGCTCAGACCCAACAAAGAATGCAGACTCCTAATTAATTGCAGTGGGAAGTCAGGAGCTAAATGGGAGTTGGGAGCCTGAATGCTTGTTGCATCACTAAGAAACACAGGGCCGGGAAAAGTTCATTACTGTGGTCTTTCAAGGTCCTGCAAAGTAAATCAGTGTGTTAGGTCACATGAGGGAAATGAGACCTCAGCAAGAGCTGCATGACAGAGGGCAAACTCAAGCATCTTAGCCTTGCAGCTTGTTTTACACCCTCCCCACAGCCCTCGACCGCTGCCTGAGCTGTATGTGAGCAGGTAAAATGCTCTGGGCTTGGCATGCAAAAGGGACACTTGGATTTCTTAGAGGTTTCTGTAATCCCCAAGTGGGGATGGGAGTCTCTTCTGAACCCAGAGAGCACCCATCACACGCAGCACTGGGCGTTCAAGGGCTCTTTAAACCCTGGAGATGCCTGGCACCTGCAAATACTGTGCAACATGGCTGGGAGAAACACTTGTCCATCCTGTTTGCGTGGAAGAGGCTCACGGGCTGGCCAGAGGAGAGCTGAGCTCTGGTGTGAAAGCACTGGGATATCCCTGAGCTTGTCAACTCAGCAGTCCTGGCAGAGCTGCATAGGAGAGAAGCTGGGCTGTGGGGACATTCACCCCTCACTTCCCAGCGCTCACACCACACTAATTCTGTCTTGCCTTTTGCTGCTCTTTCTTCTGGTCATTAATGCTCATCTTCTCACCTCTCCTGTCCTCCTGAGCCCGCTCGTGCGCTGGCACTACCACTAATTGTGAACACACACGTGTACAAGAACGAGGCTGTGCCGGAGCACTACCACATGCAGGGGCACACATGACCCAGCACACACACACACACACGCCTGTGCATGTGCTCATGGAACAGCCTGCACACGGAACACATGCTAACGCACACAAGACATAGCTAATGCACACAAACATCCGTGTACCTGTGCCTATTCCAAGTCCTACACCCGCACACCGCGGTACACACGGGTGCACAGTGACTGCACCTCCCTAGAGGCGCGCACCCGCATGCACCCAGCTCTGCTCAGCCCCAAACGCAGTGAGCACCCACAGACACACAGCCCACATGCAGACACGCACAGGCAGAGCACCCTGCATGCACTCACACACTCACACACGCTTTCGGCTCAAGCCCGCATGCCAGGAGCGGTTTATTCTGCAGCTTGGAGTGAGGAGACAGTGGGCTCCCAGCCGGACGCTGCAGCCGGACTCAGCAGCAGGGACAGACACACTCCCCATCCCACCACAGAGCCCCTCTTTACCCCCAGCCCAGCTGCACCTCACACCTTAAGGCAAAAAGAGCATCGGTGAGTGTCTCACTGGAGCTGGCGTCCCAGCGGAGTGTGTGTGCCGGGCAGGGGATCTCTCCCTCTCCCTCTCTCTTCCACTCGCATCTTTTCATGAACTCTATTTCTCTTTCCTTTCTGAAAACAACTGAGCTGTAAATACTGTTTAACCTTCTTCCCCCCTTCCCCCCTCCCCTCCGCACTATAAAAACACAAATATGCCATAACTCAGCTGGCTCAGCCGCCGCGCCTCCAACATGCCCTGCTCCAGGCCTCTCAGGAAGGTCATAACAAACGACTTTCCGATTCAGTGCTCCTGAAATAATTTTGTGTATTAAAACCTGAATCTGCACTTTCTGGACCGAAAGCCTCTCTTAATTATGGCAAGCGTCCTTGGGATGGACAGTGATCCTTCACCACGGCACCGCTAACCAACCGGAGAGGCTCCAGCTCCCCACCACCTCCTCCTCCTCCCGCTGCC
>NW_009923684.1:0-10080 GCF_000696875.1 Nestor notabilis
CTCCTTGTTTTATACAAGCTGTGTCTGGAAATTCCTGGGGGTTTTGCCCACTTCGGTTTCATGAAAACATGCTCAGTTAAACTCACCCCGAGTAATCACTACTTGGGGGTTGTTGTTTTTTTTTTTTCAAGCGGTGCTTGACAAGATAAGCTGCCTTACTGTTCTGCTCATTTCATTATGTCTATGCTTGTATATGCAAGTAACGCTAAAAAAATATCTTTTTATATAGTTTCTTGCATCACTTTAGTGTTTTCAGTCTTCAAAAAGAAGTTTAGTTTAACTCCTTCTGGTTTTTTTAGCTGTGCAAAACTTGATCAGTTTTGGTCTCATAGTCTTACTTCTGGTAGTGGCTGTGTGAATTAATGTCCAGCTTATATAGTAACTTCTGAGTGTGTTTTCCAACTAAGTGTATGCAAGAAAACACACATGGAAATATAGAATCATATAATAGTTAGGGTTGGAAGGGACCTTAAGATTGTATGCTTCTTTTTAGCTAATTGCATGTGGAATAAAACAGCAGACAGTTGTGAGTGCATGGTCCAAGCAGCCTTGAAGGTTACATGTGGAGTTTTAATTTCCTGTTTATGTAGTCCTTTTCTGTCAAAGAAACAAAAAAAAAAAGGTAACTAGTCTTACTTTGTGAAGAAGTACTTTATTCTGTTTTTATTTGAGAACTAGTTTTGGCTTAGTTTGATTGCCTTCAATACCCGTAACAGTAGGTGCACCACAGAGGTAGCTTTCTGGTTTTTGAGTGGGATCAGTGCTTTTAAATTAAAAGAAGATCAAAGTTGGTCACGTTGTGTGCTTGTGGGGAGCGTGGGAGAGATGGGAATAGTAACGTGAAGGTATTTGCACTTGGCAAAAGAAGACAGACATGGATTCATGCAGCTGGATGATTTGTGGGTATGAGTAGTAGGCTTAGCCTGTAGAAAATCATATCCTAACTTTACCAGATAAATGAAATGATTGGGAAAAGATGCTATCTAATGTGTAGCCACATAAAGAAAATGTTATACTGGTATACACTGGTATACACCATGACTAATCTAACATGTTTACAGATGATAGTTTCACGGCATGCTTGGAGGAAGGTGGGACTTGCATAGTCCTAGATGGGAAAGATAATGTTGCTGGGACTGACTCTTGGGAATAGCAGCACATCAACTTTGCCTGGTGTGCATTTCTGTGTGTTGATGGACTTCAGTCTCTGGCATGGCCAGTCACGGTTGGGGTTTCTAGGGTGTTGTTATCTTGGAGCAGGGGAAGAAAATTATGTAAACCCAACAGAAGACGCAATATTTATTTATCAGTGGACGTTTGAATTACAGACTTTGCTAGCAAGCATTTTGTAGATGTGGGAAAAACAATTATGATCCTCATGCTTATTTTTTTAAATGGCACCTTCGTTTTCGTTTCAGTTTTGTTTGGCTATGCTACCACAGTTATTCCTCGTGTGTACACATACTATGTTTCTACGGCACTGTTTGCAATTTTTGGCATCCGGATGCTTCGGGAAGGCTTGAAAATGAGTCCAGATGAGGGTCAGGAAGAGCTGGAGGAAGTTCAAGCAGAAATTAAAAAGAAAGATGAGGAAGTAAGTCATAAACTTTCTGTGAATTATGGCTGATGAAACAGTTACAGCCATGAAGCTACAGAATGGCACTGTCATGTTTGGGGTGTTCAGTTGTGTCTGCAGTTGATAATTTGACACAGAAAACATTTAGTAAATGGGACAGAAGTGAGCCCTGGCGGCTGTTTCCACAGGTGATTCCAGTTTCATGGCAAGCCTGGCTTCTCAGGAGAAAAGGGACTTTCTCCATAGAGGGGGGGAGGTGGGGTGGGTGTTTTTATTTATTCCTTGATACATTAGCAGGGAGGACATGAACAGTTTACTCCTGCCTCTACTTTCATTTCTTTATATGGGCAGGCAGACAAATGCTGAAATTTGTAGTGCTGCAGCAAAGTCTCTGTTATAATAACTTTCTAAATATACTGGCCCACTTTTAAGCAGTAGTGTGGAGTATTAATCTTATTTCTTTTAAGTTTTGGGGTTTTTTTTCATCAATTTTATAAAATCCTAATGTGAGAGCTGCTGCTTGGGAAGAGGGGGATCCCAACAGGAGGAAATCTGTGGTTATAAACCAGGTGTCATTCCTATTGAAACTGCTGTATAAGTGCAGGCAGTACCAGATGGACAATAACTGGAGGTTAGAGGTGATAACAAGTGTATATATGTGTTCACACATGTTGGTAGTTTTATAAATGGTGTCTAATATTGATAATGCAGCAGTCAGTGGCTAGTAACATTGCAGATACTGAATAGCCAGCTTTACTGTTTAAATATTTAATTCATGGTGTTCAGATGGCATTTTTAATCTTATGATTGATTGATTGGGTTTTTTTTCCCTTGTCCTCCACAGCTTCAGAGAACTAAACTGTTAAATGGGCCAGGAGATGTGGAATCGGGGCCAGGCACCACTATACCTCAGAAGAAATGGCTACATTTTATTTCTCCAATCTTTGTCCAAGCTTTTACTTTAACATTTTTAGCAGAATGGGGTGATCGTTCCCAATTAACAACCATAGTGTTGGCTGCCAGAGAGGTGAGTGCTGCAGAATGCTGCTGTTCTTCTGCTCTCTTTGGGTTGCCCTCAAGAGAAGTGGGAGAGACAAAACCCTCTTGTGGAAGGAGGTATCAGATTTTCACACCTACTGCCTTGCTGTGCCTTATTTAGAGTTACATCTGTGCCAGGACCTGAAAATAAATGCACTGAAGCTCTATGTCATATTAAAACTATCATTATGTGATTGGGACTGCACAGGCATTTCTGGAAATAGTTGTTTTTCTATCATGCAGCTGAATACAATTGTTTTTTGTTAGTGTTGAGAGATGTTACAGAACAGATGTTTCTTTGATCTGTGTGGTACAGTTTTAACACAGTAGCTTTAAAAAGAAACCTTTATCCCACCAAACTTAAAGCTGGTCGAAAAACACCTTTTCTTAAAAACCTAAGTGAATATGGTACAGTGTATAGAACAAAAGTAAACCCTAAACTGCTGTGCAGTAGGTAATACTGTAAATGAAACTGTGTTCAGCATGATGATTGGAATGTATATTTAAAGAAAAAATAAGGTTTATAGTCAACCTTTTAATAAACATAAGTAGCTTACCTGTGCTCTTTCATGCCTTGAGATAATTTGCATGTCTGCCCTAGGACTCATGCTTCGTTCAGTGCACTTCCAGACCTTCCCTAGGGATAAATCAGGACTGTGTAACGAAGGAGGCTATAATCTGAAGGAACCTCTTGTCTCTGCTGCGGTGTATGCTCAGTGCTGACAAAGCAGGGAACAGCAGGATGAGAGGGTAATCTCATTGTTCAGTCAGTTACATGCCATCTCAGAAATGAGGAATTGTTACTGCCTTTGCCCAGATTTTATATATTGCTTAAGCCCATCTTTTCACAGGTGGTTCTTAACTTCTGGCTGGCATTTTCTGAGTGTTCCATTAAGAAGCATCTTCAGACTCTGTGGTCTTCTTTGTGAAGTGTTGAGCATTGCAACTAAAGACTGGGATGCTGTGCCTTTAGCACGTGAAGTGTTTGTATAAGTGCTACAAAAACAAATACTACAAAAAATGGCTTGAAGATATCTTGATCTTGGCTTTTAAAATCAGTGAATGATCTGGATAGTTTTTCATTTTGTCTGTGGGATGGTTTTATACTCCCTTATTTCGTAATATAGTCAGCTAAATCCTTAGCTGAATACTTCACAGACACATAGGAGCATTACAGAAATGCTTATGAGAAGAGAAATTATATTTGAGCAGTGTGGTAAGTCAGCTGTGACCATACATTCTTCAGAGAAAAGAAGAAAACCCAAACCTCTGTGACTGCTCACTGAGTAGTGTCTATCCTGTCACAACAAACAAAATGTGGCCCCTTTGGAGGAGAAAAGGGTGATAATTTGGCTGTTTCAGTGCATACACCAGGGGAATAAATTAAGTCTGTCTTCATGAATCAAGTCCTTACAGCAGTCCTTAAGAACTTGATTTTACACCTTACTAGTTTACTGTGTATAAGACTTGTTCATTTGTCTAAGGAAGCAGAAAAGGAAACTCAGTAGTGTCCTACTAGACTGGCTTTGCCTTGGCTGCTGCATCTGAGCATGCTTTTGCTTCTGGAGACTATGCTGAGGGAAACCATTGTAACTTGGTGTCTGCCAGGGCATGGGATGTGGGGTGAGATCCACCCTCATCTGGGGGGGCTGTACAGTTATCTGAAAAGGAAGGTGGGGGGTGGGAAATGGGGATCTCCAGGAATTTTGGATCCTGATCCTGGAGGCAAATATGTTGTGCTGGCACAGTCCTGCTTCCAGCCCGTCTATTGGAGATTTCATGCATTCCTCATGTGATGACAGAAGCTCTTTTTTCCTCTCAGAGCTTAAAGTCTCACTTAGAAATGTGCAGGATACCCAACGCTACTTTCCCTCATTCATCTTTGTGCAGCAGAAAGTCATGCTCCTGCCTTGCTTTCACTGTCAGTTATTCAAAGACTCTTCTCTGTGTCTAATGCTGAAGTCTTCTGTGTTATAACACATTTAATACGTGTGTGTAATTTGTAAGTGGATCTGAGAAAGCTCTATGTGCAGTAGAGTTCATGTATTGAGCAGCTGCTTGCTATGCAGTGATGTGAAAGCTGTTGTTGACAGTAAACTTTGAAAACAATTTTTTACCCTCTGGAAATTCTTTCCTACTTCCCTCTCTGGATGATTGGGACGGGGGAGCAGAGTGTAGAGCACAAGCTTCTGAAGCCGGACGTGGGACTTGGAATGTTTTAGCTGCTGAAAGCTCGAAAGCTTTCATTTGCAGTTCATGGATTTATTTTCCTTTATAGTGAGGTTGGTGTTCTTCCAGCTGATGCATGCTGTGTTTCTCAACAGCTGCCACTTCCCCTCCAGAGGTTGCATAATTGTTTCAGTACAGCAGAGTGATTTCTGAATCTATATTTAACAACTTGAAGATGCTTCTTGGCTGAAACATTCCATATGCTCCTGTACTAGTCAGGTTTAGGTTTAAGTCTGTCTCACTAGCTGATGTACACTGTACTGGTTTTGAAGGCAGTGATGGATAGTGGAGCAGAGCAAACACCAGAGAGTCCTCTGTGCTTGATATTGTGCAACCAGGGACCCCAGGTGTTGCTCCTTCATGGCAGTGGGTTGTCATAGGACTAGAGGGTTTTCAACTGTGCTAATGTTGCCCTCCTGTGTTTTTCCCTCAGGACCCCTATGGCGTGGCAGTGGGAGGCACAGTGGGGCATTGCCTATGCACTGGTTTAGCAGTTATCGGAGGCAGAATGATAGCACAAAAAATATCGGTTAGGACTGGTAAGTGAAAACTGACTCCTGCCAAAACGATTCAATGATGTTGGTAACGTCTGTGATGTGAATGACTGTACGTGCTTGGGAACAGTGTTTCTCAAACCTTTTGGAAAACCCTAAAACCTCAAGTTTGAAGCCTGTGTGTTCCATCCCATCTCCCCCTGCCCTGCTGTGTAGTGAGTGAGCTTCCCTGGGGGGTACCCGGCACTGTCCCCAGGGCTCCTGTCCCTCCTGCTGGGCAGAGGCCGAGCCTGCGCAGGATGTGGGTGCATCTAAGGGGTCCAGCATTAATTGAGCTTAACAGTTCACTGACTCTGATTTAAGGTATTGTAGCTCCAGGATTAAAAATGGGCAGAGGTGAAGCATGTTTTGCTTCACTATTAGCTGGCTAGCAGGAGACCACAGGAAGGAAATACAGTATTTTGGATAGTTGGTATTTATTGTTCAACAGTGATAATGGAAATTGTTACAACTGAGTGCAGACCTTCGGGTGAGCATGACAACTGTGTAGTTACAAGTTATGCCAGCCATATAAAAGCTTTAAAAGCTAATCTGTGTGGCATACATGTGTTTTTATAATACCTGCTATCTGTGATAGGAGGGACCAGCAAGGTTACACTTAGATTAGATTGCAGTTTGCTTCAGCTGTCCATCCTGTCATGTGGTGAGATTTCTTGCTCCCAGGAAGGATTCTGTGAAGCTGCTTCCTATAAATGCTCACTCTGAATACTTCTTCTGCAGTTGCAAAGGTTGTTAAAAACCAGCTTTGCTGCAAAAAGTGAAATGTGCGTTCTGTGGTGTCTGTTTGCCAAGGAAATTGGTGACAAAATGCTAATCTCACGATGATTTAATATGCTCCTAGTAAGCTCAATGTGGATCTTTGGCCACAGGACTAGCCTTGTTAGGTTAGACAAAAGAGCTGTAGAGCCTGTTAGTTTGTTTGGAGAAGAGTAGGAGAACATACACAGTGGGGCTTTTCTGGAATACTGTCCTACCCTCTAGCTGATTGTGGCCATTGCAAACAGCTAATGTTTTTTATACTGTCTCTTTCAATGTAGTTACCTGAACTGTTCAGACCATGCTCATTAGTATGTCACTCTAACTGGTGGCTTCCTTCAGCATGAGAATATTGTATCTTATTTCCCCCCATTCAGCCAAATACACAACAGGAGGTGTCAACCTCAATTTTATACTAGCTAAAGTAATAAAACAAAGTTTCCTTCTAAGCACCAGAATATATTCTTGTGGATGCAGTTAGGCAGTGGGGTGGCATGTGGGCATCCTGACACTGAGCTGGAGACAGTGTCCGCAATTCACAGCATGAATTTTAAATTAAGGATATTTGGGCATTAAAAATAAATCTGTAATGTGTCATGGAAGATGTTTAACTCTCAGTTTCTAATCTCTTTTTGGTTTGTGTTTCTTTTCAGTGACAATCATAGGAGGCATTGTATTCTTAGCATTTGCATTTTCTGCACTATTTATAAGTCCAGACTCTGGTTTTTAAACTTTTTCATCACTGCAGAGGAACAAGGATTGGAAGCATCCAGCAGAGATCCTTGTGCATTTTTGTATATAATGTACAGAATTGTAGTTGAACAAGCACTGGAGATGAGACACTGAACTTTTTATAGCGGATGATTCATGGGACTGACACGTTCATGGACAGCTTCTGCAGAGGACATCTGCTTGTTGTCTGGTTTGTTTATTCTGTGGTGCCTGCTCCCTCGGTGGGATGTGTGTGGTTTTCTTGCTTGCTGGGCCTGGCTCAGCTGAGATCTGAGGATCCACTCTCTCGAGTGTGGAGACTTCCTCTGTTACACCCGGCCACTTTCCCTGTTTCTTCAAGAGCTGATTCTTAAGGCTTCCCGAAGCAGGCTGTGGCTTGTTCCATGTTGCTCAACAGAAGGCGTTAAGGAGCAAACTGCTGCTGGCTCCCACCTCCAAGGACTCTGTTTCCAGGGTGCACCAGGGCTGGATCATCTAAGCCAGAAGAAACCTGGGAGCAGTTCCTATACCATTGAGTGGCTGAGCCACCAACAGAGAATTTTATAAACTTACTTTAGAGGGAAAACTTCTCTATCAGGGATTTTTATCAGGAAATCGAAGTGTGGTGATTAACAACCTACCATGGTCAATATGCAATCTGTCTGGCGTTAGTATTATTTGACTTTTGTATTTTATTTTGAAATATTAAAGTATATGGAAAGTAATAAAATGGTCCAACTTCACAATGTTTCATTCCCAGGACTGAACAATAATGGAATTCTTAGATTTAGATGTGTTCCTGTTTTTCTTTTTAGGAATAGAAATGTAATCTGGAAGAGTATTAATAAAATATAGTGTCTCCATTTGAGTTATTTTCAGTATTGTTTTTGATGGTTCCTGTAATTCCTGCCACAAAGGTTTATCTAGTGATTGTGTAGTTCAGGTGAGGAAAGTGTACTAAATTTGTTTTGGATACTGAGAAATGCCAGTGTTAAAAAGATTTTCAAAATCTTGAGCGCTGAAGATGTGTGCAAAAACACGGGCTGAGAGAGTTGGGCTTGTTCAGCCTGGAGAAGAGAAGGCTCCAGGGAGATCTTAGAGCAGCTTCCAGTGCCTAAAGGGGGTCTACAGGAAATCTGGAGAGGGACTTTTTACAAGGGCAGGTAGTGACAGGAAAAGGGAAATGGGTTTAAACTGACAGAGGGGAGATTTAGATTAGACATTAGGAAGAAGTATGAGATCTCAGGCAGAAGCTCTTCCCTGTGAGGGTGCTGAGGCCCTGGCACTGGTTGCCCAGAGAAGCTGTGGCTGCCCCATCCCTGGCAGTGTTCAAGGCCAGGTTGGGCAGGGCTTTGAGCTACCTGGTCTAGGGGAAGGTGTCCTTGCCCATGGCAGGGGGGTTGGAGCTGGATGAGCTTTAAGGTCCCTTCCAACCCACACTGCTCTGTGATTCTGTGCTTAACATGCTTTCCTCTGTTCTTCAGTGATCTGGATTCTGAGCTAATGGCCTAAATAACTCCCCAAGATCCACTCAGTAGCGCTCTTGTAAAATAGAAGATATGGTTTCTAATGCTATGAATCTGCCTTTCGTTGAAGCTGAATATGGAGCATTACAGATGTGACCTTTGCAGCTCACAGACAGAGCAGTCCCTAATTATTCTTCTAGGTTTCTCTGGCAGAAGAACCCCTTAATGCCCCGTTTCTCACACTGGAGACTGGAGCAGCACAACGCCTGTCATGCACAGTGGTATGGAAACAGGCTGCAATTTCAGGCTCCAGGTCTGGATGTTCATGCCTTGGCCTGAAGGCAGGGAGCAGCTGGCAAGGCCCGTGCTCATTACTGGGTGAGGCACTGTGCTGCTTTGGTGCTGTGGGTTGTAGGGTTGGGGTTTGTGCTCTTTGCTGGTGGTTGGATTGTTTTTCTTCCCTTTCTTCTTTTGAACCAAGCATTGCAGCCAGAACCCGCAGCCTCTTCCTTGCCACAGCCTGGAAACATACTCTGCCTCTGTTATGTGCAACCCTGTATGTGCTGCTTAGAGCTGCTTTGACACGGGAACAGTTAGGACCAGCAGCAAAATGAAGCTCTGTTTATCATGGTGGTTGCAGAGGTGAGTGTGAAGTTGCGTAGCAAATCTCTGCAGCTTCTAAGTTTGTGTTGTACAGTTACACACGATGTGAAGCGCTGCTTTTGACCAGTCATGGCAGTGTATTTGACTGCTCTAGTGCTAGCTGGGCCGGAAGCAGTTAGTCTCAACAGTGGTCTCTTGGGCTTTTTAAAAGCACAAACATTGACTTATCCTTGGCAATGTATTATAAAACTAGATAGCTCATGAAACCTTAGTGAAAGCTTTGAAAGGTGCTGTAGCAGTTGCTACTAGTTACAGTGATTTAATGTTGGCAAGTAGCTGCTAGAATGTTTCCTGATGTGAGGAATCTCTTTGGGCTGTCACAGGAGCCTGCTGAAGGCAACCAAGGACTCCACTGGTGTGTCTTCAGCAGCCCTGCGTCTGCTGTGCTTTCTCTGGCACAACAGGGGTCCCTCCACAGCATCTCAAGGCACTCACGCCCTCATGCCTGGTTCAGGGGTTGGGATTTGAGTGGCTTTCATCATACATTGTTCTTGTACTTCTCGTGCCTGGCATCAGGGAGGTGTGTGGCACTGTTCTGTCTCATGTACCTGGATACTCAGGATCCAGGTAATACCTTCAGGAGTGCTCTGTGCACATACATACATACGCGTATCTATAGATACATAAAAAGTGTCTTACCCTTTAGGGTGAGTTTGCATCAAAACCTTCCAGATTTTGTTAAAGCTTTTCCTCTGTCCATCCGTTTCTCAACATAGCAGGTATCCTTAGGAGTGGCAGGTACGTGTGCTGCTGGTGCCGGGAGGTAAGCGTGCTTACTAGAGCTGCAACATGTCTGGGACACGCTGTGGGCCGTGTCACTGGCTCCTGGGCTGAGGTGTCCTGCGCCGGTGTCAAAGGCAGAACGTGAGCAGCTCGGGGCTGACGCTGCAGTGACTTGTGACGAGCTGACAGGTTGTGTTCTGACTCTTGAGATGCTGATACACGTGAGCAATAGTCTGCTCCCTGCCCGTCCTTTCCACACCCTGTGCCCGAAGTGGAAGATACTGATCTCTTAGTGAAAGAAACTGTCTCTCTGCTGCTTATACCCAGAGATAAAGTGGGAACTGTGGGGCATGTCTGAGCTAAG
>NW_009923684.1:10111-23398 GCF_000696875.1 Nestor notabilis
GTGCTGCACCTTCATCTCGCTTCTTCCTTCAAGACCCTCAGTGAGCTGAAATGTGTCTGATAGCACAGCTGGGCATTTGGGAATGGATTGTTTTGTCTTTCCAGCAGCTGGCTGTAGCGCTAGCTTCCTCTTTTCCCAGATGCTGTCCTTTGCCATTTGCCAACTTGCAGGAGCGCTAAGCCAGTGCATTAAAGCGCCCAGGCTGAGCAGAACCTGTGCGTGATCAGACCAGAGGAGGTGGGGTGTTCATAAGGGCACTTCAGCCATGAAGTGTCACTTGGGCAAAGCCCTTTGCAGGGGGCAGCATTCAGTGCTTCTGGCGGCCGCAGGGTTTGCTCACGGTGGACGGAGCAGAGCTGCACCCGTAGCTGTCTGCGGCAGCAGCATCTGGGCAGCTCTCAGCTGGGCTGGAGGAGCCATGTGCAGGGCTGGGAGTTGCCAGATCTCGAGGTTCCAGCCCACAGAGCAGGCTTGATGCTGTGCTGATGGGCCTTTATAACTGCTGCTGTCACAAGGCGCTGCCAGAGCCCCTTCCTAGGTAGTGGTACCTCTGGGGAAGGCTGAGGCCTGGCTTTTCAGGACAAAACAGATAAATAGAGAGTGCTCTTTACCTTTTAAACAGAGGGCATTTTGGGGGCTGCCTTGCATTTTAAAGTATGAAACAAACAAGGTAACCAGCTGAAGTTTTAATTGCACAGCCCTATGCCATTTCTTGTTCTTCTGTAGCTGGAGAATGTGAGATACGGTGAGACAGTGCTTAAGTGCGGAGGGGAGGGCTCTGCAAACCATTGCATCTGCACCACGGGGATCAGGCTGCTGCCCCCCCAGCTCCCGTCCACCCCACAGCTCTCCCTGCAGGGGTGAGATGCAGCTGGTTCCAGCTGCAGGCACGGGAACCTCAGAAGCACCGTCTAAGGCAGGAACGTGCAGCTCTGATGGCAGCTGCACGCAGCAGAGGCTTAACAGTGCTGCTGCCTGCAAGGACTCATTTCCAGGCAACAGAAACGAGATGGAGATGAGTCAGTTCTACTGGGGTGAAAAAACCTCCCATCAGCTGAGATGTTTCACGTGAGGAAAGCTGGCGCTTTATTTTGGAAGGTGCCTCTTCCCAGTCCTTCGGTGAAGCCTGTCTCATTGCACTGCACGTGGCCAAGCGCAGGGAGTGAAGATTGAGGCAACTGCTCACCTCTTGTCCTACCAGGACAAGTGTTTCAGTGAAGCCAAGCACAGGCCCCGTTCCCGAGGGCGCCCGCTCTCCCTGGGGTAATGAAACCGGGAACGCGCGTGCGGGGCAGTGCTCGGCCTTGCTCTTCTGAGACCCGCTCCTCGGGTACCAGCCCTGGAAAGGTGGAGGTTCTCAAGGGGCTGCACTCAGGCTGTGCCGTGGTCTTACAGCACCTCCTACAGAGGGCTCGGTGGCTGGGCAAAGAGAGCTCTGCTTTTGAATGAGGCTCAGGCAACCTCAGCCTCGGAAGCCGAGTCATCCGTGATTTCCAGGGACGTGGAAATGGTGATGTAAAGGCACTTGTGTGCTGACGTGGCATTTTTCCATAGATGACTGTGTGAGCCCCTGCACTCAGCACCCTCGGCAAGTTACAGCCATGGGCTTTTGCGAAGGTAGGTAAAGGTTATGTTTAACCTGTAACGTTTTCCATCTCTATGCAGCCTGCGCTATAGCTGTGTATTTCTTCTGCGTTACTTAAATTCACCTCCAAAGTGAAAGCACAGTTGCCAAAGGGCCTGACGGCTATGGAGACCATGTGCTACAGAGAGTGCTAGGAACAGTGTGGAAATCCCTATTGTTACAAGTTACCCTTGAACAGCTGAAATCTTCTGGAATTTATACCACTAATGCCGAAGACCTGGAAGTGCAACTAACCTTTGGAGTGCTGATCTTTACAAGTACTTAATCCTTGCACCTTCATATAAGCATGGGTTTTGTTCCTAAATTTGCACAACAGCACAATGCCATTGAACAGCATGGCTCCAGGTGTGGCAGCAGTTCCACTTACAGCTCTTCTTCTTGCTAACTTTATGGAAAGCTGTCCTAGTGTTTCCAAAGTTCAGTTTTAAGAAAACAGATAATCTTGTTGGCCACACACTATTGGCCTTATCACTAGTGGGTGTTGACAGGCTTTAACTACAGCACTTCTGCAGCTCGTTGTGTTTTGACCCAGGAGGCTCATGACGCGTACAAGTAATATACAACTTGCACAAGTATAATTTAATTCCCAAAGGCAAGAGATCAGTATCTTCACATGGGCATCTAGTGCGATACCACAGGAAGAATGAACTGCAGGCCATCAAAATGGCTGAGTGGTTTTATCATCTTCAGGTACAGGATTTCCCTCCCTCCCTCCCACCTTTCCTTGAACATTTAATGTCAAATTATTAATGTTTACACTTAATCAGTGCAAAAGGACTGGGGCAGCAGGGTTAGTGTACCCTGAGCAGTTACACGTTTTCAGCCAGCTCCTCCAAGGGAGAGCTGATGCTCTGAAGTTGTGCTCTCAGCTAAATGTGAGTCTCTGCTTCCTTTCCGAGCGGCACAGCCGGTGGTTCAGATCATTGCTACGCCGTCAGAATTACTGTTCTTTCACAATTCCCCAGCAGAAGAAATGCCCAGGGAGGGGAGCCGAAAGAACTAAAGGAGGATGTTGTGCCCGTGCCAGGCAGTGAGGGAAAGGCCGTGCTGGATAAACCCCTCATGCACATGCCAAAGCCCTGCAGCACCGCTCCGTCCTTTGCAGAGAGCAGGAACCCTACGTGTGAAGATTCAAAGCAGCCTGAGCTCGTGCATGTTCACGCAGGTGCTGTGTGAATAAGTTCCAAGGCAGAAATGTAAATACACAAATCAAAGGTCTCTGGCCTTTGGAGTGGGGCATCAGTTTATGAAGAGAGACAGAGAGAAGACAGCTAAAAGGGAAGAGAAGGTAAAATCCACACCAAGCATCTTCTCAGAAGCTGGTTCTGTGGGTGGGGGCAAAGCACCTTTGTTCCAAGTTGTGGAACGTGGATAAAACTGTCAGGGAGCAAACTCAGAAAAACCACTTCTGGAACGTCAGGAGCTACAAAAAGCAAAATTTTAAATGAGTTACATTTATTGTTAAAAAATTGACAGTTAGTAATGGTCACATGAACACCAGGGAACTGTATCTACATTTCCTGACATCAACATGAGCGGCACTGGGGTTTTTCTGTTTGTTTTCTTTCACGTATACAAATCTAATGCCAGATAAAAAAATACAGAACGGAACTGAAACCCAAGACACTGTGAAACCAACACTGTTCAAAACTCAAAATTCAACCAGATGTATCGGAAAATAAATAATTTCTACCTTGCTTGTTAAAAAAAAAGACAACTCACCAACTGCTTTCGAAGCAGTAACAGCTTTAAGACCATTCTCAGAAGTGTTTCATAAATAATCACCCCTTGATTGTCTGTTAATGCAGCATCTCTCAGTCTTAGCTGGGGTCTCTATTTAGGCCATACAGTATTTTGTTCAGACACAGTGTTTTGTGTTCTCCCCTACCCCCCCCTTTTATTTAGGTACAATTGAGTATAGCATATCATGCTGGCAAAACTCATGCAGATGACATAGCATGAAGCAGAGCAGAGCTTAAAATCACCTGTTTAAAAAACAAAACCAAAAGCAAAACAAGGAATGTAGTGTTAAAAAAATCACGATTATGAAAAAGCCACTATCCAGTCTCATGGACAACCAAGACGATTCCAAATGTTCTCTCACAGTTGTCTCATCTACTACGAGTTGTTTAAATATGTCTTCCCTTCATCCAAATTCATTTCATTCTCAACTGTTTCCACCAGGGACAAGTAAAAAAATAAAAGGTTAATTATTAAAACTAGTCTCTTTTCCCTTTTAATGAAAATAACCATTTTCCAGCTCCCTGACTGTGCATCTACTTTTAATCATTATTTCAAATAGAGAAACTTACGAATCTGACATATTCGACATCTCCCGATGCCACGACATTTAAAACACTCATGACAACACCTGGGTTAAATCTCTGAAAATAGAAATGGTTCTTGAATCGACTTCAACATCTGAAAAAGGCCACATCTTTAAACCTTCAGACCATTTCCACACAAATTAGAAGCCTAAGGGACACTTACAACTACTAAGCAGGCAAATGAGCCTCCAGATGATTCTCTCTCATAGGCAACTGTGCAATTTACAAACTCCTCCCAGGGAAGCTGTCACCAGAATCCCTTCCCCTGGCCGTGTAAAACACAAAGGCAACTGGTTTTAGAAGCCTTTTTAACCTTGCACTTGGAGCCTCAAAGGATCACCATGTTAAAGAAACATTTTCCAGAAATGTCTCTCTTGACAGTTTTATGCATGTTATTCCTCCATACCCCCCCCGAACAGTTTCACTGACTAAATAAACTGTTTTCCAATAGTCTCTTCAGTAAAGTGCTTGTTATTACTCACAAAAAAATAAAATTAAAAAAAAGAGAAAGTGCTATTTGAGTCTTAAGATAATTTCTTTTTTCTGTGAAAAACTGCCTGATATAGCTTTCTTTTATTCATTTTTACATAAAGCTGAAATGAAACCTATCATCTCTTGTAAGGATACTGGGTTACTCATTTTGGTGTTTGGCAGTAGGCGAGATGCCCACAGAAGGTGGTGGTGACACACTGGAACTGTAGTGCAGAAGGTAAACCTTCTAGATGAAATGGAAGGCATATGGAGAGCTCCTACTAGAATCCTTTCATATTTATATACAAATATAATATATATTAAATATAATATAAAAATAGCTATATTCTTTTTCTCTGAAGTTATCATAGAAGCTTTTCTTCAAATCCTCACCCATTGCAGGCAAACAACGTGTCTCCTAAACTCGATGCAACTATGCTGCCTTTTCACTCCATTACATATCACCAGCCCATTTCTTCATAAATCCAATCCTCTCCTTAACAGACTCCTTCCCTTCTGTCAGAGTCAACCCCTAAAGGTTATGCTCCAGAACCTGCAGCATCACAGCATCCGTTATCACGCTATTTATTAGGATGTTGCAAATAAGTCTATGACAGTGGTAAATGAGTCAGGCAGAAGCAAAAGGCTGATTAAGAAAGAGGTGATAGTCTGGTCCTCTTCCCACTAAAAATCAAGGACAGGTCGGCAATTGATTCAGCAACAGGAGAAGCTGCAGAGCCTTTAGATCCATGCTTTGTAGTCACTACCTGTGAAACAAAGCATCTGCATACTTGCACAGAATCAGGACCGAGTCCTACATACTCGCTTTTGTTAGAAGTTTGCCTGATTTGTGGCAGGAACTTTTCAAACATGTGCTATATTTTTCCAGTTTCTATGAATTTCCCCATCTTCTAGACTCTCCCTACTAGCTGGTAGTTCTGTAATTGAATGACCCCTCTCTGAGGTTACAAAAAGCTTCTTGATCAAAGCATACATTTCTATCGTTCTCTTTCAGCAGCCATGCTGTCTTCATCATCTAAGTCCTCCCTCACCTCGTTTAGCCTTTTCACTGACAGACCTATAGCAGCACACCAGAGTAGCTGAGAAGGGGGAAATGGGAAGTTTAAATGAAGCTTTATATAAAAAGCTGCACCATTAACCTCCTGGCTGGGATCTCTATTTTCTGTAATTCTCAGTATAATAGCTTAATAAACCTACTTTTCCCCTATTCAATAGTTTAACAGCACTATTAAAGCTCTTCCAGTTTTCTTTTTTAGTGCTATATTATAATTGGTTATTTTTTTTATCTATCTAACCTATTTTCCACTAAGCTAAAGTACTGATAGCACAGACCTCTCTAGTCAAACGCAGCTTCATTTAGGAACAGGTGGAATGGCAGAGTAGGGATAGAAGAGCAAGGCAGGATTTCCTCACACAGAACTTTACACAAACAAGTTTCTGAAAAGTATTCCACCCCAGAGAATGGCAGAAATCCCTTTATAGAAGGGGAGTGTTCCTTGCTATGTTTGGTATTGGCATCTGTTCCTTGCTCCAGGTTGCAAGAGGTTTCTTGGAGCAGAAAGCAATCTGATTCTCTTTGGTACCGTTTCTCTCTCACTCTCCTTTCTTGTTCACTGCTGTGCTTTTTGGTGCCAAATGCTTGCCTCATAACTGGGGAATAACAAAGATCTAATGATAGAACACATGCAGAGGCAAAGGCTAGCCTCAAAATGCAACCAACATGCTCGGCTAAACTGGCAACACCTTCCTGCAGGTTTGGTTCACCCAGCAATACAATCAAACTGTTTCGTAATACAAAACAGTCCGTCACCATTTGGTTACATTCATTCCAACTCCTCCTCAGTATTCAAGCTTAATCCAGCTTTCTCTCCCTAGCACTAATTTTAACTGCTTTTACCATTTTCGGTTTTAATTATCAGATCTATCAGCATTTCTTCGTTTTCCTCTGAAGTTCTGGTTTCCACAAACTAGTGCCATAAAAACCTACTGAACATTTACTTAAAATAGCACATCATAGCTGTTGGAACTTTTTATTTTCTTTATAGAGTGAAGTTCCCTTCTGAAGTCTTAGTTCAGTGATATCTCTTAAATCAATAGCCTGGTAGTGTTGAATGCAATCATGATCTCCCCCAAAGCACACTTTAAATGCTATGAAGATGATTAAAAATAGAACACCCCAAAACAACAACAACAACAAAAAGATCAGCTTAATATTCCTCCTCCTGCAAAAGGAGTTCTGTACTTTAGATCTTTTAATCTTCTAAGAGTATTACCTTCCACGTCTGAGATTTGAGAGACTCCTCTGTTTCTGGCTAGTGTTTGAGGGGGAGTACCAGTCCAAAATGTTCATGGTCTCAACTCAGACCACTACTGAAATCAACACAATACAGAAATATCTATGAAGTAGATACACAAGTTTGGTTGACAATGTACTAAGACTTCAAAATTGAAAATGGTTACAGATTCAAGACATTGTAATTCAAATGTTTAGCATTATCACCTGAATTAAAATCAAGGCACTATGGGTTTTGTTGTTGTTGTTAAAATGACCCTGAATCAATTCTAATTTTTGAAGGAGAATAAAAAGATTCCAACATATTTTAACAAGTTACAATTCTCACCACAGAGAAAGTGGTTAAAAAGTGCCCAAAAGGTTATTAAATGTAAATATATTTTTGTGCAAATTACTCCTATAACTGAAACATTCTTGAAAATTATTGTCTTTTTTTTTTTTTTAAACCTTTTACATAAATATTTCCAACTATGAACTATATCAAAAGATAGCTTTGGGGAATAAAATTCCAAACCATCCACAAGAAAGCAGTGCAAATTCCTATTTTTGTTTTTCAAATAAAATGATGAATCAATTATGAAATGATGGATGATATTCATGAATCTGAATGTCCTGAACCCTGATGCATGATCACCAGTTCAAACAGCTTCATCAATAATTTAACCTCAAGAACAACTAACCAACACACTAAACCTCACCGAACAAACCCTGACATCACAGACAAAGCACAAACAAGAGACTTGTGCCCACATTAAGGGTGAAAATAATGATGCATCATGTTGTAAACAAAAGGGTAGAACAGAGGAAAACATTAGTCTGAGTATGGCATGAGAATTTAGGGAAACATATTCAAACCTACAAATAACAGATTACATTTTCATGCATCATATAAAATATTTTGCTCTTTCTCCTTTTATGCAGACATATACACAATATTTTACAGCATCTGTACAACAGAGAACTGGATTTCACACAACATTTTCAAAATATTTACTGTCCTATAATCATCTGAAAAAAATTAGATGGTTTTTGGACTATATTCCTGGCTTTTTTTCTTCTGCTAATTCAAACAATTGCCCCAAGTCCATATTAATACTTTAAAAATGTACAGGACTGATAAAAATACCAATATTTTCAGCATCCCTCTCATTTCAGTCACATTTTGAGATTTCACCCAGACAAATCAACACATGGCAGCAAATCCTTTAGAACAAGAAACACGGGGCAACTATCAAAGTTGGCCATGTCCCCATCATCATCTTGTGGCTTTTCTTAACAGACTCCAGAAGTTAGAAGCTGATCTCAACACTGTGGTGTTAGAAAGCCTTCGTACTGCTACCTCTGCAGCCTCAGTGCAACTGCTGGCGGAGCAGCCCCCTCCCTGGTAGTTCGCCTCAAGAAGCGGCAGAGCCCCCCGCTATTGTGGCTGTACTTTGGAAGGATCAGTCATCTTGTCAGTTCTGTGTCGAGAAAGTGGCTGCTGCTGCTGCTGAGGCTGATGCTGCTGGTGGTGGGACTGAGTAAAAGTGCTTTGTTGTAGTGGGAAAGCAGCAGAGAGGATAAGCTGAGCTGACTGATTTCCATGAAGTAACCTGGATGTCTAGAACATGGAAATAAAAGAAGATTATTTTTCCTGCTGCATGGAGAAACTGCAGGCCTGGCTGCTTTCTAACTTTTCGTAAGAGCTCAATCAAACTAAACTTCTGATTTCGTCATTTATGCTGAGCAAACAATGCAAAGATTAGTTCATACAGTAAGTTAATTACAGCATCTGACCAATTATCAAAGCAGCTGTAACTGGTCTTTCTAATTTCCCATGACAACGGGTAGGAACACATGGCAATTTGTCTCCATTTCAAACCACAAGAGCATAACAGGGCTTAAGGAATTCATTTGAACAAATGCAGGTGGCTGTCATTGCAATCACATGGGAAAAAAAGTGCATGACTTGGCACAGATCACATTTATCCCCCCCAGCCAAAATGGACATTCAAAGAACCTGCCGCATTTGCAGACTCAAACATCCCCTTTGCAGGAGATTTATTACTACTGGAAATATTACTTAGTTTTAATATTAACCTTCCTAGAACCAAAGAAGAAAAGCAACTAAGGAGAGGTACAAATGCCACTGGATATCTCAATCCTGAGACATGTTCTGCAGCAGAAATTAAACTACAACTGCTGCATCTACAGATCAGACTGTAAGAAGGCCCAGTGAGCAGAGGCAGGAAAAGCACTTTTCTCCCTTCTTTAAGAGCATCTGCTTCGCTCCAAATTCTAGCGCTTCAGTATTTTGAATACAAACTAGTAACTTTTGCTTTGAAAGAAATTCTAGGACACAAACAAACTTTTGGAGATCCTCTGTTTCAACCGAATTAAGCCAAAATTGTTCAAACTTTTAAATAGAGAAACAGATACAGACACTGTCCACCTGCTTAACACCACTGTTGTTACAGTATTTATCTGACTTGTCAAAGAACACATTCAAATCTGCACTCTGATTTGATTCAGTTCAAGAGTCCTCCCACTACGTAAATGAGTGCTGAGATTCAAATCACTAGGTATCCCTCACATATCTTGAGTCAACTTGCAGCTGAAAAGCCTTTGCCTGATGCATGACTGAAATCTCTATGTTGCCATGAAAGATTTTTTCAGCAAGTATCTTCTGTCAATGACATAGTGAAAGAAAATTTTCCTCAGCCCTAAACTGAACTGTAACCATTCCTCGTGCATAGAAATGTAGATTAAACCTCCAATTACTTACTGCATTTGTATATATCCCACCTATGCACACAATCCCAAATTTAGTGCAAATGGGAGACCACACACAGTAAGAAGTATTTGCAAAATAAGGATTTATTATGTATACTCTTACAGAATAATAATCATAAAAAATTAAGTTGACATTCCCAGAGTAGTTTAAGAATATTAAGAATGTGTACAAAGTACACTGTGATACTTACATGGACTTTTATCTTTCTTTGGAGAAAGCAACTTAAGAGGCCAAATTAAGATCTTTTAACCCATGTCCTCTTGGAGGCACTTCCTCTGTAGGGTTCTAGCTACCACTACATCTCCCGCACCAACATCACTTGCTGCATGAGCTGTGTGTCAGCAATTAACTGCAGTCAACAAATGGCAATGGATTTCCCACCAATTCTTTTTGTCTTCTGGTTCTTTTCAAGATTTCCTATCTCTAAATTCCTTGGGTTTTGCCTTCCTTCTCTTTTGATCCAATCTCTCTTCTTTCTCCACTAAACCAAGGTTCTTCTCTACTCTCTGCTTACTTGCTGCTCCTGTCTTATGACAGATGTTCATGCCTCATGTTACGGGGACACATCTTGCTTTAGGCTGCATGCTGCTTTCCAGACTGACCAATTCTGAGATCATCTCTCATACCTTCTTGCATTAATATGTGAATGCAAAGAAAATGCAAGCAGTTTTAAAGGGAAACATCTGTTTCTTCATCCCATGCTCAAGTAAGAACATCAATTCAAAGATACAAAATACGGCAAAGCAGTTCAATTGAAGGAAAGACTACCTCTCCTTCAAGTATTAAGATTCTAGAGAACGGCTACTGAGTAAACTTACCTCATGCATCACGCTTGTTCATAGGTTACTATTTTAAGCACTCTGTTTTCAGATAAAGCACCCCTAGGATAACCTAGCAATGCTGAAGTGTCAGAACTTGGAAAACTTTATAGAGAATGCTGCATTACCTGTAGGAACTGCTGGGTGTGCTGGGTCAGCTGTGGCTGAGCTGGTTGCTGAACTGTGGTGACCTGCTGCTGATGGTCTTGCTGGCTTTGCTGCTGCTGCTGCTGCTGTTGCGTTATTGACAAAGTCTGTGGCTGCTGCTGTTGGGCAGCAAAAGTGGGATAAGCTGTCACTACCTGTCCCATAAACATAGTACTCGGTACCATTACTGCTCCACATGCTACAGGGGCTGTGACAAGCTTTGTTACAAGTTGCTGACCTTGAGAAAATCTGTTAATAGAAAAAGAAACAAAAACATGTGAAGTCCCTTTAGGAAAAAAAACATATCAAGCATCACACGCCCTTGGGAAATGCAGTTTTGTCAGCTTCATACTCTGCTCTAACACCATGGGCTTTGACAAGCCTGCAAACATGCTATTTTGGGAATAGTTTAGTTTAAGTTGTACCCATATATAGTTAATAAGTCATATGATTTTTTTAATGCTTCATTATAGCAAGTCATCTGAATACTGCTCTTGGAGATTTACCTGATTTGTCTATCCTGGGTAAAACTCGTTACTGCAGCAGCATTCTGGTTGTTGTTCTGTGGTAAGCTAGAAGGAACCTGGACCACATTTCCTGTTGTTGGCTGAGAAATCACCATAGTGTTATACAAAGGTGCCGAGACTGTGTTCTGTGACTGGCTGGCAAGAGAAGACTGTTGATTGTGCCCACTAAGAACATTTTGTTGATTATGCTGAAAAGAAAAATATTTTATGAGATCGTGATTTGAGAATAGCCAGGTACTACAGCTGTTCTCACTGGCATGGCACGCACTTCACAACTGCCAGCGTCCCTCTATTACACCTGAATTCTTAATTTAAAATACACAGGTATTTCTAGTGACTGAGCAGCTGGAGGTGGGACTGGCCCCCAGACATCTGAAAATCTCCTAAATTAACTTCTCTATCTGTGCAGGTTATTTTTTTCCTTATTTTTCAGCTACTTGCATATTGTTTGTTCAAGATCCTATTTTCCCCTCCTTTAGCATCTCTGTGCCAGACTCAGACTAAGAAGTGCACATCATATCAATCTATTTCTTACTTGAAAGTTTGGAACTAGCTTACTTTTGAGATGGTAATACTGTCTACCACTAGTCTGCCTCTTCACAAATCTTGAAAAGAAAGTATGGAATTTGGGTAAAAGTACAGAGGGTGACCACAGAGATGGGAGGGGTAAGGAGCCTCCATACACAAAATGGTCAAGTCTATTAGAATTGTTCAACTTGAAGAACAGGCTTTCTATGGAGAGAAATGTAACAGAGGACTTTTGAAATCATTCATGACTGAGAAGATGAAAAGTGAATTGCTGCTCAGTGTGTTTCCCAGTATAGGAGCTGGGTGGCAAGTTTGAAAAACAAAACATTATCATGTATCACAAAGTAAAGCTGTAGAACTCACTATGAGATACTGTGGATTTCAAAAGTTTACATGGAATTGAAAGAAAGTGAATAAACTCACAGAAGAAAATGGCTATTACATTACAGATGTCATACACCTCTGGCATCTGACTGAAACTGCTGAAGAGTAGAAAAGTAAACTGCAGAAGCACCAATATATGCTTGTCCTGTTCCTATGCTTTTCTAGTTATTTGCTGTCTGGACACTGGGTTTCAAGCTCACCTTGTTATCTCAAGTTATATGTTTGTTTTATCAACAGAAAATCCACAGACATTCAAAAAAAGGCAAGCTAAAAGTTTTCTTGATACTAGTCTTTCAAAAAAGCTACTTATGATTTATTTACACGTCTAAGTCTTAGATAAAAACAAGATCTGAAATTGCATTATCAAGAACATGACTGCATTTCAACCGAAAACTTGGAACGTGAAATTAATACAACTCAAAGGACATTGTTAAAAAAAAAATTGGGAGAACGTCAGGGAAGCAATTGTTGTGTTTCAGCTGGTTTTCAGCAGATATTGTATCCAGCAAAATCAAGAATGAGAATTTTACCTGTGTTGCAGTACTCTGCAAAGGCTGTTGCTGTATCATGTGTGAAGTACTTAAATGGCCCGTGTTCATCCCACTTTGAGTCTGATTAGTCTGAACAACTTGACCTTGCATGTTTACTGGTGTAAGCTGCTGAACATTTGAAGAATTTCCAGAAGCAAGCTGCACAGAACCAAAGTTGAGTCCAGAAGTTGACTGCTGCAAGAACATCTTGAGAAAAAAAAATCCACAAATTAGCTTTTAAGCAAAATCTGTAACTTGTTCAAGCTGTTTTAGAGAAACTAAATTTCAGTATTCAAAATCACTGTAAGATTAACAGTGATTAATAATTTAGTTTCATTTTTAGTTTTATTTGGGTGGGACTAGATGATGCCCAGAGGTCCCTTCCAACCCTAACAATTCTTCGGTTCTGTGATCTTAGTTATTAGAAGTGTTGAAACAGCACTGCAACCACCAAGAGCAAAAGGCCTCTCTCCCATATAGGGTCAGTATTCAGAGACTCTGCTATAACTGGTAAGAATCAGAATCCTGATTTCTAGAGCCCTAAAGAGTAAAGTTTAATATTTGTTCTTAAAGAAAAAGTTCTATTTAGAGACCAAATTGTAATGTAGTCTACAACTGTCTAAAGACAAAACATATTGGAGATCATATTTCTCTTTGTAGGATTTCCATCTGAACTTTCCAGCATCATTGCAATAAACTGAATTCAGCACAAAAACATTTGAGTCTTCACAAAAAATTAGGCCAAGATTACAAGAAAGGGTAATAAAGTAGCACAGATGTGTAGCATATTAAAATGCTACATTAATATATTAATATTAAAATA
>NW_009923685.1:0-468 GCF_000696875.1 Nestor notabilis
CCCGCCTGCGATGCCTTCCCACCCGGCTAGGTGAAAGCCCGGTGCTCCGCAGTCTGGCCAACTCGCCCTCTCCTGGCTGATGCTCATTTACTTCCACCCGTCTCAGCTTATGGGAGAGAGATGGTCGGTGCTCCCCGAGTCCCTGTCCCCCCACATTTCACCCTCCCTTTAGTCGGTACCACATTTCATCACCTCACTGCTGACTCCTTTTTTTTTTTTTTTCTTTTTATATCCTTTCCCAAGCAATGGGGATGAGAAAGCCGATTAATCAGCCCTATTATGGATTCATGTGAATTCCTCGTTTCCCCAGTGGTCACCACAAACAGCCTCTGCCCATCTGCTGCTACATCACCCTGCTGCCTCCCAACCTGCGCCAGCTGCCCCAGCCTCGCAGGCCGGTACCAGACCCCACTCCCAAACGAGAGGAAAAATGCCATTATAAAAAAAAAAAAAAAAAAAAAAAAAGAA
>NW_009923685.1:507-1000 GCF_000696875.1 Nestor notabilis
AGCCAGGGACACGCTGCCCGAGCTGCTGGGCTTGATTTTCCTCTGGTGACTATGCCTGCTTTGGACCAGCCTGACTCGTTCTAAGTAAAGAAAAATGTGTCATTTCCAGGAGTGACTTATTACTAATGACACCATCACTGGGTTATGTGCTTCATGCCACAAAAACCTGTCAAGCACTTTTAGCAGGCTCCCATTTTAAGTGGTGATGGAGGGGAAGTTTCTTGATTCAATCCTTTGGTAATCTAGGTCATTCCAGGCTCGGCATATTTTTAAGATGCTCCAGTTAATATGCCCTTCCTCCGCTTGACCTTCACCCTGACACTGGCGAGTGAAAACACTGCAAACCCCTTTTCTTAAAGAAATCCCCCGAAGATGGGCAGGCAGCAACTGCGCTAGTGAAGCGAAATGGCTCCGTCGGGCAGCTGCATGGCGCGGGCAGCAGCGCAGCGCTCTCCCAGCCCATCGTTCCCGGCACCCCGTCCTCGCCGTCCCC
>NW_009923686.1:0-220 GCF_000696875.1 Nestor notabilis
CACAGCCTTATGCCGGCAGTAACCAGCAGCCGATGTCCCCGAGGGGACTTGGGCCACCTTGGCCAGAGTCTCATGCTCTGTCTGTCCCCTGCACATACCCACAATGGTGTTGTAGCCCTCAGGAAAACTGCGGATGAAGTCGTCAGCGTTGGCAAGCCGTGCCGAGGCGTACACCTCGGCATCAGAAGCTCCCGGCTTCCCGACGCGGATGGTCTCCCTG
>NW_009923686.1:276-484 GCF_000696875.1 Nestor notabilis
GGGTCCTGCCCCCACCCCTCCTCTGGGCACAGCGTGGGTCCACAGGATTCCATCCTGTGCCTGGGGGAAGTGCTCCACAGGAGCCCAATGCCCCATGGCAGCCCCACACCTGGCTGATGAAGCCGATGACCTGCCCTCGCAGCCAGGAGGGGTCCAGGGAGGAGATGTCATGCCCGTCTAGGGTGATGGTGCCCTGTGTTGGCTCGCA
>NW_009923687.1:0-205 GCF_000696875.1 Nestor notabilis
TGTAGGTGCTGGTTTGGGCGCTGTGGGTGTTACGAGCGCCCTGTTTTGGGGTGCTCTGTTCCGGGGTGCTGTGGGTGTTACGGGTGCCCTGTTTCAGGGTGCTCTGGGTGCTATTCCGGGGTGCTGTTTGGGTGCTGTGGGTGCTGTTTTGGGCACTGTGGGTGTTACGGGCGCCCTGTTCCGGCTGCTGTCTCACCGCGGCGGG
>NW_009923688.1:0-7115 GCF_000696875.1 Nestor notabilis
GTTCGATGCGTGTATGTGTGTTGTCGTCTTTAAGCCGGTGTGTGTTTGTGTATACAAACACGTGTACACTGGTTTACTTTACATTAGGTGGAGGGGACTGTGAAATGCAGGAGACTGATCTTCAGTAACCCGCTGTGTGCGTGTATATGCACACGCGCAGACACACTCTAGTCTTGCTGTAAAGAACACTCCTCAGTGCTTTGCAGTCCATGGCGTCCAATTTCAATGTCCGTGCTTTCCTTCCTGAATTCTGGTACAGTAATAATCATTTAGGCCGCAAAGATTGTCCTCCTGCCCGAATTGAGTGTACTTTTTGTTTCTAACAGCCATTAGTTTAACATTGCTTATTTTAATCTTACAGTAGTTAACTTAATGTCAGTTATACTAAAAATATTTAAGCTTTTCCGATTATTGGTCACAAAAAATTACTTGAGTGCAGTCAGACTCCTTAGAAGTTTCGATTTTATCCTTCAGTCCCTTGTACTTAATGGTTTTGCTGTATGTGTAAGGGTATACTGTAGAAGTCTGAAATTTCTGCTGATTTCTATAATTCAGATTTCCACCACAGTTTTCTTGCTAAATCCTGATTATTTTTTTTTTTATCTTACTGTTTGTGTTTTACAGCTTGAGTAGTGGAAACTGTCTATGAAGTAACCACATTTACTTCTGAGCATGTATAGAACTAAATACCGTTTCTTATATTCAGATTGTTCTTAGGTTGCAATCTAAAAAAAAAAAAAAAGGAAGAACACCACTTGTAATGGCTTTGGAATATTTATTTTTATAGTCCTACAGTGTGGTAAATCTCTATGCTGATGGTACACTGGGACTGTTGTGTAGCTGATGAGCACCCTGCAGCTTCTCAGGTGTGATGTATGATTTGAGGATGCTAGTCACTCTCCAAGTGCTTTATGGGTCAGTGCTTTCCAGCACACTACTTTTCCTGCGCCATGCTACCATGACTTGGAATCAGCAGAAGTCCTAAAGTCACTCCTCCTCCTTTGCAGTGGAGAACGATAAATGCTTGCAGAGCCTTTTCTTAAGAGCTTACAAATGCTGTCTTCCCTGAGGCCTGAAGTAACCTGAGTGTGTTTTTAGAAGGCCTTAAGAGTATATGCTAGTACACTTCAGGCAGATACAAGGGAAATTTTAATTCCGTTACCCAAAGGAGTGGGGAAGAAACCATGGTAAGATGAAACAAAGAAATAATTTGCCTCTGCACTGTTTTTATGTTACATTTTATTTGGAACATCTAGCTATGATCCTGGTGCCCAATTTTGGGTAAATGCTTTTTGGTGTGGCCTTCCAAAAGGGCTTATCTTAATATTTGATGGTAGGAGTTGGCCTAGTCAGCTGCCTGTGTATGTTAAACTTTGTGGTCAATTTGTGTCACTGAATTTTGTTACGGAAGTGTTCTCTAAAGCCTTCGTAATTACAGCATGTTAATTTCCGTTGAATTTGTTGTAAGTCACAATGAAAGTGCTGTCTTAGTCTCTGATTTACTCCAGAATTTAAAATACAGCCTCACTGATTCCTGTTCCATAGGAAAGAGTGTGGTGGTTTATCCTCTGTTATAGCTGACTTGCAGACACTGAGATTTTTGTGATTATGTTGACTTCGTGTGTTGGGTCAGAGAATGGAAGGAGCAAGGCAATTGCAGATATAGTTGATTAGCATCTGATTATTCAGGCATGTGATATTAAATGCTATGATGTATTTGCTTCCGTAATAGCTGAGATAGGTAGTAAGCAATAGATTATGGCAGATTTTATTGTAGCATCCTAATTTTGAAGGACAAAATATAGAAGAAAAATAGAACTTAATGTGGTTAATATTGGTATTGTGAATGGCCCACTCCCCTAGTGCGAAGCTTACAAAATCTGGGTGCTGCTGGTTGTTTTCTCATGAATAATAATAAACGTTTTTTTTTTTTTCCCCATTCTCATTTTTGCCTTCTCACTGGTCTGTTTTGCTCTATTCAGTCCTCTTCTAAATGGTATTATAGGCAATAGTACGTTATTATCAAAAGAATAAAAGAATTACTGACTTGCATATCTGTTCCTGGCAGTGACAGTAGGACTTCAGTGGGGTTGAAGAGCCATCTCACTGCTGCCTCTTTTTATTTGTGGTATCTTAAAGCAAGTTAAAGTAAAAGACTTTTCAGAATGGCAGGCAATTTAGCTTTGAGCTTTAGCACAACAAGCCCGTTTTATGGCTTCTTATGAAACAGAAAACGTCTGATCATAAGCTAACACTCAGCCTCTCTTGGGTTTTATCTCTGTCAGAAATAGCTCTAAAGCTTTGTTCTGCATCCTACTCTTCCTTGTGCGCCTGTGTTTTATTTAAGAGCAGTTTAAAAATGTTGAAACCGGGCAACTGTTGGGAAGCTGGTACTTGGGACTGCAGCAAAGTGTTGTGAGCAGAGAGCAGGCCATACATCAGCATTAGGTAACTGCCTGCCACGGGCATGTGTGACCTGTACTGCTTTCCGCCCCTCCTTTCTTGTCTTCTCTTCATAGTGCAAAAAGACAGCTTATTGATGGGTCAGAATTTGTCATGCTTCCCTGCAGGAATATGACATCAGAAGTAAATTAGCCAACCTTAGCTCTCTTGCTTTACTTCCTTCCCCCCCCCACCCCCCCCAGCCCTTAGTCACTTGCATGCTGCAGTCCTGTTGGTAAATGTGTCTTAAATTTTACATTCATTCCAGGTGTAGTCAGTTCAGTTGTGTCATTTCCTTATTTTTTTTTTTTTTTTAAATTTTTCTTCCCCTGTTCTGCTTGTTGTTGGGTAAGGGAACTGAGGAGTGAACTTTAGAAAAATTCACATAAAAATTCTTTGGTATTCGTTCTCCTGATTCTTTTTAGCTTCCAACTTTTTGTCATCTGACCTTCATTTGTGCATTACTATCTCATCTGAAATGTCTGCTCATAGTCCACTTTGCAGAAAAAGTGTTTTGAATCATGCTTTGTGAATCTATACTGGAACAGAGGAAGAAAATGCAGCCATTTTCTGCAGTGCGTAAAACTTGGTGAGCAACTAAGTATTAAAAGTCAAGATTGCCGTGGTTGTTTTTTTTTTCTTCTGTGAAATGTGATTTTTCCAGTTAACTGAGTCATGAGGGAAGACTTCACGTGCATATGAGTGATTTAGACACAGAAGTCGCATTGCAGGATTTACATGCTGCACTGCTTAAGAATTATAATGAATTTGCTGCTTCCCCCAGTCTTTCCTGATTAAAGCTTTGGGTTATCAGTGTGGGGTCAGGCAGGTATCAGTCTGATTTATGGGGTGGTCAGAGCTAGGTAGGTAGGTGGTAGAATGGGTAGGTAGCAAACTGGGACAGATGAAGCCAAAGGCAGCAGTGTGCACAGATGTCGGTTTAGCTGTCACTGAACTTGCCCTGCCGGTGTAGCAGCTGGGTTTGGTGGGATTTGTAAGTGATGTGTGATTTGCAATCTTGTATGAATATAAGTTGTGTTGTTGGGGTTGAGAGATGAAAATTGGTACTGTAAACACTTTATTCCAGTCAATTTGCCTGCATAATACTGCGTGTTGTGAATAGTTTTACAATTAAATAAGGCTTAATTTTCTGTATCTCTTAACACCATTGTAATTTACTCTTTACTCTTGCAGTGTTAACTGGTTAGAAACCTTCATCAAAGTTACATTGTCTTCGTAGGTCTCAAGCACATGAAAGTCAGCCTACACAGGAAATGTGCACAAAGAACAATCTCTTCCTCCTTCCTTTCTTTTCATGGGACTGACCTTAATAGTGACTGGCAAAGAAAACCCCAAATAATGTCTATTGTACACTCTTGATATAAGACCCCTATAGAAAATATCTACTAGAATGTATATAATATTTATTATTTTGGAGAACTTTTATGTAATTTGTGTTACTGAACAGATTGAGCTAGCTTACATTAGGGAAATTCTATTAGTTTCCACAGATGCGGCGGTGATGCTGTAACTGGAAGATAAAATCAACATCTAGGGGACTATGTTTATAATACTGAAAAATACTGAGTAAAGATGCATGAAGTGATGAGTGTTACTGTTGCTTGTTTGTAGCATTGCACTGATATTTCTAGTGATATGAAGCTCTTAATTGTTGAAGATAAAATTTCTTGGTGCACTGGCTTTTTGCACATGAAACACCTAGCATAGACCTTTGTTAATTTAGACGGGCAAATGAGGGTCTTCTGAAATAACGTAAATTATGCTTTCAAACAACAGGCTCTCCTTGCAGCTTAATTGGTTTGTTTTAATTTAATGATAAACATTTAAAATTTTTAATTTCTGTAACATTTTTATCTGTGACAAATTTGTCTCTTGAACATAGTGGATTTTTTTTTTTTTTTTGATAGCTTTACTATTTTTATAAATGCTTTTCCCTATTTTTTATGAAGAATCTTGCCACAAATGAGGAAGACAAATTATAAATGTTGAGGTATGTTTGCATATACAGTAGAAATGCAGTTAATGCTTAAAGTAATATATTTAACTTTTTTTCCCCACTTTTTAGTTAAGTTTCAAAGCACTTTCATGTTTTATATGAACAAAGAAATAAACCTCAGATCTCTTTACATGTCTCTTCTAAGTCAAGGTGATCAGTTACTGTCCTTTCTGTCTATTCCAGTCTGTTGTAAAAGGGTGGTTTAACTTTGTGTATTGCCATGACTGTCTTGGTTTTGGATCTCTTTTGGGGGGCCACAGATGTAACACCCAGCTGTGCAACTGACTGACAGGAAGAAATGCTGGCTCACTAGTATAGGATGAGTAACAGCAGCTGCAATCGCTTTCTGGTTCTTTATGTGGGCACAGGTTGTGGCATGTGGGCAGTTTCTTTTTGGTGTGGGCACAGGGGGACATCAGGTAGTTTGCACACGGACTGGTTATGTAGGACACTGGTTTTACCATACCTAACAAAGTAAAATGAGTAGTGAAACTCGGCGAAATGTGCCTGTGTTGCTCCACTTGGGTTTTTCTCCGAAGGTCTTGGTAGGCCAAAATTTAAGGTTGAGTCTGCGTGAAGGTAGTGCAGGAGGACAGGGTAGGAACAAGACTGTCTTTTCTGGTTGCAGCAAGCTGTTGTTGTGGCTGAGCCTATCTTGTGAAACTGGGATGTTTTAAGTTCTTAAAAAGTCACACAAAGCCAGAAGAAAGGTACCTGACGTGTGCAGTGGCACTAACTCACATAATGTAAAAGGACGGCTTCAGGCTGTGGCATGTATACATACCACACCTAGTAAGTCTTCTAATCCTATTAAAAAGGGCAGAAGTTTAGTAACAGGAATAGAATGCCTTCAGACAGCAGGGTTCTTAGCAGAAGTCATCTGTGATGTGGCCAAGCTAGGTGTGCTTTTCACGCTACTTGAAAAAATGGGAAACTGTAAGCACTCAGCTTGTTTGTATCTGAAAACTGTGGTAGGAATCACGTTAGGATAATCTCAGAAATGAAGTCTGTGTTAATACAGAATGTTAGTAGCAGTCTTATCGATGGGGAAAATAAGGTACTTTTGACAAAATGGCTAATTATAGGCTTATTTTGAAACTTTCTTCCCAGTGTTGACAAAACAAGGAAGATGTGACAACTGATAATGTCATCTCATCTAACACTGTGAGACCTCAGTGCTCAGTTTACAGTTGTAGATTTGAATGTTGTATTGAGTTTCATAGCCTCAAACCTCCTTCTGGACTTCAGGTGCATCAGCTACTTTGGAAAGGGGAATGAACAAATGGACGTGTACCAGTACACCTGCACTAGGTAAACCCTTTTCAAACAGAGAAGAAAAGTAATAAGAGATTATGAGTAAGAAAAGAATGAAGAAATTGGCAAGTTGTTAGGTCGGAGAGGCACTGCCAACTCTTCCTACTGAAACTGAGCTATTGCGCAGGCAAGGCTGTGGGCTTGAGCTGCCTCAGGCTTAGGTCTCCCACTTCCTGGACAAGTACTATTATAGCTAACTGGTTTGAGTAAAATGGCACCCCCTTGGCCAGCTGTGTTTTTAATGAAAATGACTAACTACTTCCGTTTTGTGCTGAAGTAATTTCAGACTTGCAGAGCCAGGGCTCACAGCACATGTCAGGATGCTTTGAGTTTTACAGTGAAAGTGGAAAATACATTGCCATTTTAACATTTAACTGTTTATTCCACTTAAGCATAATTTCCATTACTACAGGCTAAGATTTGCCTAAAACTGATATAGTCTAATTTACTGCTGTAGCCAAAACATTAGATACTGAGCCACTTCCCGACCCCATGTCAGGCTGTGCCTCTTCCAATTGTGCTTGGGAAAGAAGGATTTAAAAAACAAGCCTCCAAACTTTGGGTAGTAGACATGAAAAAGCTGGTTGATAACCTGTATATTACTTTATTTCTGCTTGTAATCCCATTTTTCTGTTTATTAAGTTACTGATCAAGGTGCTTAGCTGAGATTTGTCATCTTCCTTCTTATAAAATATGGCTTTCTAGTAAAATAAATGAAGAGGATGCTGACAGTATCAGTGATTTCCTTATTGCAGAAAATAAGATGGGTCTTTTTCTTTGTGTGTTGTTTGTTTGTGGATGGGGGGGGGTGGGTTTTTGTGGGGTTTGTTGTTTGGTTTTGTTTGTTTGCTTTTTGGTTTTGTTTTGTTTTTTTTTGGCGTGTGTGTGAAGTAGCACAAGCTCATGTTTAAGTATTGCTTTGGTAATGGTTAGCGTAGTTAACACTTGCCATCTTTGAGGAGTGAGTGTTGCCTATGGTAAAGCATGAGACAATTGGGATAAAGAGTCCTGGCTGATACTGAGGCCAGTTGTCCGTTTTGATCATCGTACTTTGAATCAATTGTCATATACAGTACTTAAGGTATTTTTAAGGATTGTACCGAAACGTTAAGGCTCGTAATTGAAACTCCAGACTTGTGGTCATAAAAGTGACTTTTATCCAATGCATAGAATAAATGATTAGGAAAAAAACTTGCACAAGCCTAAAAAACTGTTCCAAATTCTAGAATGAGAATGCATAATTTGAACAAATGAGCAAGTGGCTGAAGTTGTGCAGTGCTGGGCCTCAGCTGATGGTGAGTGGTGTGGCCCATGCTCCTTTCTCATGTAAGTCAGTTCCTGC